>NC_060121.1:124663500-124966530 GCF_021461395.2 Schistocerca americana
ATCTGGTTGGCTGTATTACATTAAGGTATCAACATGGAAATGACACACACTTAAGTGCCACCCTCTACATCCATAGATTTTGTTTGTGCTCTATCTCCATCACTGCTTGCATGCTTTCATGCATTGCTAAGGGCATAGCTTGTGTCTGTTGAATTTGTTTTCACAAAACCTAATTTCAACTGCTTCCCTATCACAGAGTCCCAGCAGTTCAATGCTTTGAGCAAGTATTATCATTAAAAAAAAAAGTCTTGTGCTTATTTAATAGGCCGTGCTTAGCCACCACTGATTTATCCAAATACCTGTATTTAAGCTGATGCTTGATGTGGCAATCGGCAACAGTCTGTATAGACCCATGTAATTTATGTCACACTCACAAGGAGTGTTATAGATTCCTGGCACACTCAGGCTGAGGTTATCCGTGGCTGTTCACAACATTTCTTTAATTTTTTGTATCTCATTGGGTGTAACTTTCACCACCTATCTCTTATGAGAGCTCTGCTGAACACATTAGTATACAAAGTCAATTCTATTTTGGCCAAGGACCACATTGGCTCCGAGATTAATTATCTGATGGTGGTGTTCAGAAGCATTGTGTATTCTGTCCATGATATTAGATCAGTGCTGTCAAGGAAACCAAGAGATGCAATGCTGTTCAAACAAACCAATAGGATCAACACATAGTGCAGCTTCCATTCTTCACCACAACAACCAGCAAGATAGTAAAAGTCAAACAAGCAGCATATCATACCATTATTCTGGCCTACCAGGAAAATAAAGAAGCTTTGTGACCAGGCGAAGATAATCTAGGTCTGAGAGTGTTGGGAATTTATAAAATTTCTTGCCTAGCGGCAAAGTTATGTAGGCCAGTCTTTATGGACCATTGCCAACCTCTGCTCTGAGCATCAGTGTCTCCTTAAGTACAAGTATTTGGATAAATCAGCCATGGCAGAGTCTGTTAACTAAGCCAAGATTTTTGCCTGAACAAATGAGAATACTTGCTAATGCTTTGACCCACTGGGACTTTGCGATCAGGGAAGCAGTTAAAATTAGACTTTGTGGAAACAGCTTCAATAGAGACACAGGCTATGCCATTAGCAATGCATGGAAGCATTTACTTGATAAAGACAAAGCACAGAGGAAGACTTTTTAAGTTAACCACCTTATGTGTGGGATGGCATTGGAAACAACTCTGGATAGAGCACACAAACAAAATCTATGAGTGTAGAGGGCACCACACCTCAGTATGCGCCATTTCCATGTTGACACCATGAAGTAAAACAATCATATCCTGCCTTGTGGGTATAAAAGTGGGAGCCACATCAGTTCACAATAGTAAAAAGAAAATGGCTCTGAGCACTATGGGACTCAACTGCTGAGGTCATTAGTCCCCTAGAACTTAGAACTAGTTAAACCTAACTAACCTAAGGACATCACAAACATCCATGCCCGAGGCAGGATTCGAACCCTCGACCGTAGCGGTCTTGCGGTTCCAGACTGCAGCGCCTTTAACCACACGGCCACTTCGGCCGGCCACAATAGTCAGTTTTAGCCCCTTGATGATAATGGAGCAATTGTCAAAATCTTGGAATTTTATCTGAATCTGATGGGGTTGATAAACTGAGAACATTTTATGAAAGGACTCCATCACAAAAGCTTTGTAGCCATATTAGTTTCCTCTACGGAGAGGACCCATTGCACAGTGTTCGTCACCTGGAGAAGCTGCCTCTCGAACTGTCTCAACTACTGGGTAATCTGGCATTTTACAAAACTGTCATGAAAAGGAAGTTGTACCAAAGTTTGCAGTGGCCAAATATCACATCCAGACTGCTGCAGTGAATTTTATGGAAGAAAGGCCATGCTATCGTCAAGAAGAAGATACGCCGTATGAGGTATGAATTTGGTGCCAATGCTCGCTCTTTATATAGTTGCCATCTGTTTCTGTCTGCAGTTCTCTCTGGGCCTTGAATGGGTAGACATGAATTTTGGTGCACAACATCAAGCTAATTTGTCAAAACAACAGGCTGAAAAATTTGAGCAGCTTCACCTTGAACAAAGAAATTCTGGGCCCACCGGCATTCACCACTTTTTCATCAACTTCTGTGACAAGGAACTTGATGAAACTACCATCTTAGTTCTCAGTAAAAGTCTGAACTTTGGTCCAGCTCCACATAAGCTCCGAATCACCAAGATTATCACTGGAGTAGAACAAGTGATTTGGCATCTTCCTGAAGAAGCAGAAGATGAGGTAAGGCTTTCTGCTAGCCAGATTTTAGTGACAGTCAAGCCCTCTAAGTCCAATATTAGCAGATGGGAGAAACATGGACTGAGAGTATTGAAGAAGGATGAAGAGTTATTTGTCTTTATCAGCTGACAAGTAGGATACTATGGCTATCCTCAATGCTACAAATTAGCATAAGAAAGTGGTTCTGTTATTGGAAGACAGCACATAATGAATTCTCAGATGGGATCTAACATTGATACTTACCAGGAAGACAGGGGAGCTATTAAAGAAGTCTGGTTTCACTGACAAATTTGTGATGAATTTATGGCCAAGAATGCCTAGGCCACCAAAGCTGTAAAGTCTGCCTAAGACAAATAAAGATGGCATTCCATTGAGACCAATTATTAGTACTGTTGTCTCTCCTACATACAGGCTGGCAAAGTACTTATCTAAATTATAGGCACCTATGTCATCAGCCATTGTAGACATTATATTAGAAACCCCCAAATGTTTGTTGATACCATGAAACAGATGAGGGTAGGGCCAAATTAAGCCATGTTCAGTCTTGACATGATCTCCCTGTTTATGAAGGTAGCAGTGGAAAACACATTACAACTGTTGGACACTCATTTCCCCCCTGAAATTCTGAAATTGTTTCAGCACACTTTGATGTCCACTTATTTCGTGTATGGTGGAAATTATTATGAAATAATTGATGGAACAGCCATGGGTTCACCACTGTCACTAGCTGTAGCTAACTTTCTTATGGAGGATTTTGAAGAACAAGCATAGAATAGTGCTCGCTACTGGCCTTCCTTCTTCTTCAGATATGCTGATGATACATTTTTGAATCTAGAAACATGTCAGTGATGTGTTGCAGCAGTTCACTGATCATATGAATGGTATACATCCTAACATAAGACTTACAGTGGAGGTGAAAGGGAAGTTACCTTTCTTTAATGTGTTGTTTGAACAGAAATCTAATGGACAACTTGCCTGTTTTGTGTACAGGGAACTAATGCATACAGATCTTTCCCAATGGGCATAGCTTTCATCATCCAACTCAGCAGAGTGCCTTAGTTCACAGAGCTAGGTCTATTTCAGACAAGGGCCACGTCAGCTCCATGATTAATCATTTGATGACAGTGTTCAGAAGCAGTGGGTATTCTGTCCATTATCATAGATAAGTGCTGTCAAGGAAACCAAGATGCAATGCTGTTCAAACAAGCCAAAAGGATCAACACATAGTGCTGCTTCAATTCTGTGTTACAAGTACCAGAAAGATAGAGAGACCTAAACAGGTGTGAAATCAGACCAGTCTTCCAGCCACCCATCAAAATTAAAGAAACATTGTGAACAGTCAAGGATAATCTTGTCCTGAGAGTGCTGGGAATGTATAACATTCTTTGCCACTGTGGTAAAGTTACATGAGCCAGTCTATACAGACCACTGTAGGAAGCTTGCACTTGATAAAGAAAAAGCACAGAGAATGACTTCTCACTGTTTACCACCAGATGCAAAGGATGGCACTGCAAACAATGCTGGATAGAGAGTGCAAACAAAATCCCGAGTTGCATAAAAAAGTGCTGCACATATTTGAAAGTAAATGTCACTACTTGGTACTTGCAGGGTGATACTATAAGCCAACTTTTTATCAACTGACTGTCAAGTTATATGCCAATATGCTTTAGTCTGTGGCTGCTATCCCAGAGAGACATGGCCCATGTGTAGAGATATATATTGTCTGCATAGTTTTATAATAATTTAATGGTTGATGGTAGAGAAGTTTGAATGTCAGCAGCATATATTACATGATAAGTGGATGAGTGCTGCTTCTTGCAGACCTAGCAATTTTTTGTCTGGGGTCACCATAGATACCCGTGTTGATGGTATCCAGTACTCTAAGAGTGTGAAGCTTAAGTATTAGACAAAGACTTCTACATTGTCACACACAGCTGAGGTATCAAACAATGGAAAATCCAGGATGGAATGTAACAATATAATGAAAAGGATAGTTGCTTCTCATCATAAAGTGGAGATGCTGAGTCACAGAAAGGCACAACAAAAAGAATGTCGGAAAGTTAGCTTTCAGCCATCAAGGCCTTTGTCAAAAACAGGCAGCATACACACATGCACACACTCATGCAAATGCAACTCACGCACACATAAGCTCATTCTTTAGCAGTTGGAGACAGACAGCTGAGACATCTTGGAAACTGTGATGAATGCACTGCATCAGACAAACATTGGCAAAATGTCACTCATTAGTATTGTATTATTGTCTTTGCATTTCTTTATTGAAGCCATTTTGGGTACTTGACAATGAGTAATTGTGTTTGTGTCACCATTACAGTCATATTTTAATGGTATGTTTGAATGCTTTGCAGATGCATAACTTGTAAAATCCCATGTAGCCAGACTCTTCCTTGCTTTAATTTGGACATGATTATTTTTATGACCTATGCCATTGGGAACGATACTGTAGACTACATTTCACTGAAGATACATAGCAAATATGATAATGTCTCTAATGGCAGACATATGATCATCATATAGGAAATGTTAATACCAGGGGTGGCATCAGAGGCTTACTTAATTGTTAGTTGATGTTCCTTCAAAGTAATCTGTTATGTTTGACCCAAGACTGTGACTTCCATGTTGTGAGTATATTTTCTGTTTCTAAACCATTTGGCTGTCTGCAGTGTTATAAAATGAAGAATCCAGGAGGAAAACCTGATAAGTCCAAAATTCCAGATTTTCTGTTTCTTTTTCGTAATTTAATATTTCAGCCAGTGCAGTTTTGGACGGTTTTGCACAACTTGTCATAAATCTGACAAGTAGAGGGATATTTCAATATCTTGTAAATGTGTGTAGGGGAAACACCTTGCAAGTCCATGCAAAAGAGGGGAATATCCCGACAATTCCATGGAATGCAATTACAAAATATTATGATGTAATGATTCCTAGCCTGTATAGGTCTGTTTCTGCCAATATTACCATTGTTGTCACAGTCATTGTTATGTGTAATTTCACCATTGTAATTGATTGATTTTTATTGTTGTAGAGACCTCAGAGATCATCTGAGGCATTACAAAAGTCAATATTACACAATATAAATGTTACACAAATAATTACAAAAACAAGAAAAATATTACACAATATAAATATTACACAAATAATCATGGTACCTTCACACAAATACAAAACAGAGAAACTTCTGGTACAAATTGATATTGCATAATAAATTTAGCCAATTACAGACTTACTCATATATAGAAGCATATAAAAACTGATCACAAAGTGTAGTTGTAGTAACACTGTTCACGTTTACATCGCACTTCACTTGGCGTAGACCGGGACTGTGTCCTAGGCATGGCCGATGTTAACTGACTGGGCACGGCCCGTGCTGCCGGAGTTGTTGTTGTTGTTGTTGTTGTTGTTGTTATGCCGGCAGAGGTCGCGTCCGAATTCTCGCGTGCCCTCTGGTGGACGGGACTCTACTTGCGGCAATTACCATCTGTGACGCGCCGTGCCAATGTGCGCCTCCCGTGATCTTTCTGGTGGCTACTGCACTCCTCCTCCTTCGGGGGGTGAAGCCACTGTGATCCACTGCGTCGGAAGGTGGAGCGTTGAGCAGGAGCAATGACCTCCACATCCATTGGATGGCCGGAGTCGAGGGGATCCGCCAACCCTCGAGCCGGAACCTTCGAATACGGCTGGAAGTGACCCACACGAAGAGGCCCCCGTCGTCTGACAACCGGAGCCCGGGATAGAATGGGCGACAAGCTGTCAAACTCCGGATCCTGTTCCACCCCGGGAGGGGCAAGACCCAGTGGCGGGGACGAAGGGGAAGGGACAACCACAGGTGAACCAGCCTCCTGAGAAACCGGGCCTGCTAGGGGGGCCGGCTATCGCTGGGGCATCTCGAACGATGGCGATGCCGGTGCTGGAGCTACTGGAGGCTGCCAAGGCTGAGAACCATCGCAGTGCGGCAGAGGCACAGCGAGGAGAGGAGGTAACGTCCCCTGTGAAACCAACACCGGTGCCGGCAATGGGGAAGCTGGTGTCCGAGAGGTCAGAGGGTGGGTGCGCGAACGTGGACGTAGCTGATTTTGGTGATGACGTACCACCGGTCCCCCGCCTGCAAGGTATAGAGCCGGCGGCCATTTCGGCGCAGGACCACCGCCGGTATCCAACGTGGATTGCGACCAAACCCACGGGCCCAGACCAACATACCCAGTGGAAAGCCAGGTACTCCATTTTGTGAAGACTGGCGAGGACCAGGCCGGAGGAGGTGCAGCAGAGTCCTAGGTTGACGCCCATGGAGGAGCTCTGCGGGGCTGCATTCTCCCATTGGTGTGGTCCGGTATGCCGTCAGGAAAAACGTCAATGCTTCCTCCGCAGGAAATTCGTGCACATACTTTTTCATCTGCGTCTTAAATGTGCGCACCATGCGCTCGGCTTCCCCATGAGATTGTGGATGGAAGGGGGGAGAGCAAACGTGCCGAATACCGAAGCGCCTACAAAAATCCTGGAAGGTCTGCGAAATAAACTGCGGTCCATTGTCTGAGACCAGGATGATTGGCAGACCTACCACAGAAAAGATTTTTGCTAGTTCCTGGATTGCAACTTCTGAAGTGGTTGAGGAGCAGCGAACCACATATGGGAATCGGGAATAAGCATCAATGACAATGAGCCAAAAACAATTGAGAAACGGGCCCGAAAAATCGATGTGAACACGTTCCCATGCTTGGGTTGCCGGCGGCCATGAAGAGAATGCTGCCCTGGGAGATGCTTGTTGGCTCGCACTCTGGGAACAGGCGGCCACCAAGTGCTCAATTTCTCTGTCAATACCGGGCCAGCACACATGTCTGCGAGCCAAGGTTTTAGTACGGGAAACACCCCAGCGCCCTGCATGTAATAACGTGAGGACCTCCCTACGTAAACTTGCAGGAACAACCACGCGAGGAACTGTATCAGCAGTAGCCAGAAGGAGAACGCCTTCCAAGACCGAGAGGCAGTCTCGTAGAAGAAAACAATTACGAAGAGGGTCCGAGGCCCGGCCCGGAGGGCGGGATGACAACCCCTGCTGAATGAGGCGAACTACTTGCCGGAGAACTGGGTCAGCTGCCGTTTCCCTGGCGACTCGAGAACTAGTGATTGGGAAGCCATCAACCGCTTGGCGGGACGCCACATCCAAATGAAAACACATAATCTCCTCTTGATCGAACGTAGGATCCGGGCCCACCGGAAGACGGGAAAGAGCGTTGGCATTGGCATGCTGTCCTGTAGGGCGAAAATGAATGTCATAATGGTACTTAGAGAGGAAAAAGGCCCAGCGCTGTAGTCTGTGGGCCGCCCTATCCGGAATCTGAGAGGCGGGGCCAAATAACGATATTAACGGCTTATGGTCAGTGATTAACTGAAACTTCGTGCTATACAAGAAAGGGTGAAACTTGGTAACAGCGTAGACAGTGGCCAAAGCCTCTTTTTCCACCTGGGAGTAATGGGCCAGCACGGGACTAAGCGTTTTAGACGCAAACGCCAGTGGTTGCTCGGAAACATCTGCGTTGCGATGGGCCAGGACCACCCCCACCCCATACTGCGAAGCATCTGTAGCCAGGACCAACGGCTTATGGGGATCAAAAGTAGCCAAACAAGGGGCTGACGTGAGGAGGCCCTTCAATGAGGTGAACGCTCGCTCGCATGCAGGCGACCAATCAAAAGGAACACCCTTGTGCAGAAGGCAGTACAGAGAGTGGGCTGTAGTGGAAGCCCTGGGAATGAACCGGTGGTAATAGGCTATCTTGCCTAAAAAAGCTTGTAACTCTTTCAGTGAAGCGGGCCGAGGAAGGTTGACGATACCTTGGACCAAACTTCCTAGTGGCTGGATACCGTGCCGAGAGATGGTGTAGCCCACATACTCAATGGATGGTTGGAAGAAGGTTGACTTATGTAGGTTGCAATGCAAGCCCACAGACCTGAATTTGAGAAAGAGGGTGCGAAGGTTGTGCAAGTGTTCCTTCGTGCTGCGGCCTGTGACAATTATGTCATCCAGGTAATTAATACAATGAGGGATTGTCGACGTGACATGCTCAAGATAATGCTGGAATATCGCCGGGGCACTGGATATTCCAAAGGCCAACCGCTGGTATTGGTAAAGACCAAATGGGGTGTTGATGACTGCCAACCGTTTGGAGTCCTCATCAAGTGGTATCTGATGATAAGCCTCCGACAGATCGATTTTCGAAAAATATTGGCCTCCCGCCACGGCGGAGAACAATTCATCAGCATGAGGCAAAGGTGTCCACCACCAATTGGGAATTAATGGTGGCCTTGAAATCGCCACAAAGACGTAATTTTCCCGAGGGCTTCCTTACAATAATGAGGGGCGAAGCCCACTCACTGGAAGAAATGGGAAGAACGACCCCTAGGGCTGTCAGCCGGTCTAGCTCTTCCTTTACCTGAGGGCGGAGAGCCAAGGGGATCTGCTTCACACGTAGAAAACGCGGGCGAGCCGACACCTTCAACGTTACGTGAGCTTCAAAATCTGAAACACGCCCCAGGCCCTCCTCAAAAATATCTGGAAAGTCTGAGATCAAAGATTTCAATGATTGATAGGGAACATCTTCGGAGACCAACTGCATGGTGTCAGCGGTAGAAAAACCGAAAGCTTGAAAGGCATCCAGGCCAAAAAGGTTAGCAGAGCTCGCATCACTGACAACAATAAAAGTAATAGGCCGAGTGACTGATTTGTAAGTCACGTCGGTAGTGAATTGACCTAGTAGGGGAATGAACTGTTTACCATAACCGCGTAGACGCCGGTAAACTGGCGCCAATGGGGGCAATCCAAAGTCGGAATAAGTTTGTGAATTCAACAACGAAACTGCCGCTCCCATATCTACTTGAAGTTGTAACCGGCGCGACCGAACGGACACATCGATAAAGAGTTTGCGTGCCGATGCGTCGGAAGCCTGGCCCGATGAAACTTCCTGAATGTCAATGTCCATGTCCTCTGTACCTGCTTCCTTCGATTCTTTTGAGGCTGAGCGGCAAACTTTAGCAATGTGACCTTTTTTATTACATTTGCGACAAATGGCCCAACGCTGGGGGCACTCTGTCCGATCATGATGCATATAGCACGACGCACAGGACGGCAACAGGGGCCGATGGGCGGAATTCTGTTTACGCGCCATGCGGGAGTGGCCGTAACGGCCGGATTGTACCGCTCGGACGTCGTCCACCCCGGACACAGTGGACGCGGCCGTGCCGCCCTGAACCGCCGCGACGTCGCACCACACTTCCAGCTGTTGACCTGCTGCGTGAGAGACTTCATACGATTGAGCAATGGACAGGACTTCCTCGAGGGAAGGGTCTTCTAACTGCAGGGCCCGTTGCCAGACCTCCCTATCAGGGGCCGAACGAACAATGACGTAGCGTACCATAACATGGGCATACGACTCTCGCGACTGCTCCGTGACAAAACGACACTTGTAACTAAGACCGTGCAGGGTAGCGGCCCACACCCGGTAAGACTGATGGGGCTGTTTCTTGCATTGATAGAACTCGACCCTAGCCACCACAACATGCGTGCAGCGGCGATAATATGAAGACAGCAATGAACACAATGCGTCAAAAGACAAGGACGAGGGTTCCTGCAACGGCGCTAGCTGCCGCAAAACTTGATACAGCGAGGGAGATATCCAAGACAAGAAGAGCGCACGACATACCTCCGCATCGGCAACATGAAACACCTGGAAATGCTGCCGAAGGCGATGTTCATATGCGTCCCAATCCTCCGCCGTCTCGTCATATGGGGGAAAGGGAGGAGGGAACTGCGCCGGAGCAGACGGCATGGAGAGCAACGCCAGAAGCACTTGTTTCATGGTGGCCATGAGCTCCGTCTGCTGCGCAACCAAAACCCGCACCAAATCCTCCGTGCCGTGGAGAAGCTGCGAAACCGGAACAACGATGCAACACGTGAAAGAACGACCCTACTCGTCGCCAATTGTGTAGTAACACTGTTCACGTTTACGTCGCACTTCACTTGGCATAGACCGGGACTGTGTCTTAGGCATGCCTGATGTTAACTGACTGGGCACGGCCCGTGCTGCCAGAGTTGTTGTTGTTGTTGTTGTTGTTGTTATGCCGGCAGAGGTCGCGTCCGAATTCTCGCATGCCCTCTGGTGGACGGGACTCTACTTGCGGCAATTACCGTCCGTGACGCGCCGTGCCAATGTGCGCCTCCCGCAATCTTTCTGGTGGCTACTGCAGTAGTCATACCATATTCTTTGCCTCCCTTAAAAATTCATCAGTTTCATAAATGCTGAGCTCAGGAAGAAATTCTTTTACTTTTTTTTGAATTGTTGAATTGGAAGATCCCTGATATGTTGGAGTATGGCATTAAGCACTTTTGTGTTTTTTTACAGTTACATTGGAAAGAAACTAGGTCCTGCTTGTTTCTTGTGTTATACTTATGTCGCATGTTATACTGTTGATAACTCGGATAATTTTCCTTAATATGCATTACACACTGTAGTACAAATATTGACAGCAGGGTCATAATCTGTAATTTTTTAATGCTTGGCCTACAGTGAGCTCTGGGTGCCAAGCTACATATCAGTCTTATTGCCTTCTTTTGTAGTTTGAAGACATTAGCTGCCTTGCTTTGATGTCCCCACAGTATTGTACCATAGGAAATGTGACTGTGTATTAAAGCAAAATAAACCACTTTAAGTACTGGCACGTTTAGACAAAGACGCAGCTTCCTTAGAGCAAATATTCCTTTGCTAATGCTGCTTCCCACTTTTTCTATATAGCTACCCCAGGATAATTTTGAATCAATTGAGATTCCAAGGAAATTAACAGCATTTGAGCTCTGCTCAAGTTTAGTGTTATTATTCCACGATATATACAGGTCTTGTATTTTTTTTTTCGGTTGACACAAAGGTAATTAGCTTTACACCAATTTTCAACTTTGACAGTGCACTGGTCTGCTTCATATTTCACGTTCTGAGGTGTTTCTGCAGTTATACAGACTGCAAATAAGTAAGTCCTAGTTGATGGCCCAACTATGTTACATGATAAGTCATTTATATAAATAATAAATAGAATTGGGCCAAGTACAGAACCTTGTGGGACACCCATGCCCACAGGTAAATAATCTGATTCTGTACCATTAAAAATCACCTTCTGCACTCTATTACTTAGATAAGATTTTATCAATTCCAGAGCACTTCCTATAAAGCCATAGAATTGCAGTTTGTTCAATAAGATTTCATGAGACACAGTGTCGAAAGCTTTTGATAAATCAAAGAGTTTATTCTGAACCACTAGCTTGCTTTCTAGTTGCTTCACACACTGCGTTAAAAGTGATAAGGCAGATTTAACAGTACCTAACCCTGTTCTGAAGCCAAATTGACGCTCAGTGAAGATTTTGTTTTCTTCAAAGTATTTTACTATTTGATTATTTAATATAGCTTCTATCACTTTAGACAAGATTGGCACAATTGAAACAGGCCTAAAATTATCACAACTTGAGAGGCTGCCTTTTTTGTGTATTGGAGTGACTTTAACAAACTTTAGTGCCTTTGGGAACTGAGCCTCCAAAATACATGTATTTACTACATTTGTTATCAATTCTGGCATTGAACTGAATCACACTTTAACATGGCTGAACTTAAACCATAAATGTCATTACTAAAACTGTTCTTCATTTTCTTCAGTATATTAGTAACATCCTGTACATTGACCAGTTTAAAGCTAAATGTACTTTCAGGCTTTGCGGTGTTTCTCAGGTACTATTTATGGTCAGTGGCTATATTGGAAGTGCCAATCACCTTTATTATTTCTTGCACCTTCTCAGTGAAGAATGTATTTAACTGTGCAGCATTCAGATTACTGCTTTCAGCCTGTGAAGTCATTTTCCTGTTGCACTTACTGTTAATGATATTCCACATTGCACATGTCTTATTTTCAGATGTTAGTATTATATCTTCATTTTTTTACACCTAGCTTCCTTTAAGGCCTGTCTTAATCTTTTCTTTTTCACTGTGAGCATGTCTTTAAATACTTGAGATCCTGTACTTCTACCAAGCGAGGTGGCACAGTGGTTAGCACACTGGACTCGCATTCGGGAGGACCACGGTTCAATCCCTTCTCCGGCCATCCTGATTTAGGTTTTCCGTGATTTCCCTAAATCGCTTCAGGCAAATGCCGGGATGGTTCCTTTGAAAGGGCACGGCCGGTTTCCTTCCCCATCCTTCCCTCACCCGAGCTTGCGCTCCGTCTCTAATGACCTCGTTGTCGACGGGACGTTAAACACTAATATCCTCCTCCTCCTCCTCCTGTACTTCTATACCAGTCATAATATTGATCACACTCCCTCTTGATCTTCAACACCTTTTCATCCTTAATGTTATTTGCTCTAAGTGCCTTTTTATTATTTAGTAACTTAATGGGAAAGGACATCTTAGCATATACAGAAAGAGTAGATATGAGTTCTTCCACCTTTCTATCCATTGCATGTTCTCGATAAACCTGCAACCAATTACTTTTATCAATATGAGACTTAAACATATTTAGATTATCATAATTGACCACACATACTTTCTTTCCTGCCATGTGCACTGAGTCAGTGTTACACTTTCTTGTTATATCTGTTCTAAGAAGTAGTGGCCAGTGGTCAGATACTCAGGTCTTAATTACTTCTGACTTGGGATGCATTGACTCATTTGATACAACTATATTGTCAATACAGGTACCGGTACCTTTACAATGTGGCCTTGTTATTTCAGTGGTTGTAATATAAAGACCAAAAGAATTTAATAAATTATTTACATATGAGTTGTAGATAGTGGACAACTGAAAATTCAAATTGAAATCTCCTCAGATTAGTATCCTACACTTATACTTACAGACTGTCTCACATAAAGACACTAACTTGTTAACAAAATCATCTGTTGAATTGGCTCCAGTCTTAGTTGAGTACAAAGCTACAACTATTAAATTTAAATCTGTTAACCTAACAGCTGCAATTTCACATAACATTTCTAGAGATAATGCTTTAACTTTTGCTATTGGTTCATATTTAATGCCTTTTTTTTAGAAATATAACACACCCACCATGATTTTTATTAGTTCTACAATATTTGATAGGTAGGGTGTAGCCCTCAGGGCAGTATAGATCTATTTCATCATGCTTTAACCAGTGTTCTACGAGACAGACTACATCTAAGTGATAAGTCTCTATGACATCTTCCACTACTTCCAACTTATTAGATAAACACTGTACATTCCAGTGAAGGACATTAAAATTGTCTGATCTGTGCCTGAGTCTCTTTATCTTGAGATCTTCCTCCCCCTTCGGCCTACCACTAAAAAATCATTTAGATGGGAGGGAAGCACTGTTTTCCGTTTACTCACCCTGTTAGTATTTGGTCTTGTTGCTGGGATTAGTGATGATGCTGATTCATCTGCTGCTGCTGCTGCTGGTGGTGGTAGTGGTTCTGCCATGACTGATGGTGGATTGTCAGCTAATGTTGTGACTGTGCCTACTGTTGCTGTTGATGAGGATTGTCTTGCTTCAGTCGATGCTGGTTGTTCTGCCATTGGTGAGGGCTGTGCTGAATCAGCTGATGGTGGTTTTGTTTCTGATATTGATAGTGGTTTTTTTGTTGCTGTAGTTTTTGATGGTTTCACTGCTGTAGTTGGTGGTGGTTGCTGTACTATTATTTGTGGTTGGCATGGTAATCTTGGTTCTACTGTTGTCATCAGTGTCTCTAAAATTTGTGTAGACTGTGAAGGAAGTTTGACCTAGAGTTGTGTTGTGTCAATGTAATATGAATAAAGAAGACAGTGATTCATCTAATCATGAAGAAAAATAGTGAATGTCATTGGTGATGCTGACTAAGAAATGGAAGTTTGGTTGCATTAGAGATGCTTCAAAACATTTAAGACTGCAGTCACGTGAAACAAGAGAACCATGTAAGTGCAAAAACAATTGTTTTGATATTGTCAATGATGAAAATAAAAGGCATCTTATTAATAATATGCACCAATTTGAAAATAATGATGAAATAAACCTCTGTCTAAGTGTTTTAATCACAGTAGCCCCTGTACATCACAGGCATCCTAGAAGAGAAGCGCAGGAGGCACAGTTTTGTGATGCATCTTATAAATTCTGTGTTTGTATTACCCTTAATGGAACTGTCCAGGAAATACATGTGTGCAAGCAAACATTTATATCATTATATGGAATAAAGAAGGACAGGGTAAATCATTTACTCAAGAAACTTAAGTCGGTAGACCAACGTCTGCGAGATGGCAGAGGAAGATGAAACACGTGAAATAATAAGATTGCACAATAAATCAGTTAAATGTTGCAACAGCCTCTACAGTTTGATGAAGACAGAAAAAAATTCACCTACCACAGTATCTGAATAAAAAAAAAATGTTCAGTATGTTGAAGGAGAAGTTTAAGGATCAGATTGTATCGCATGGAACATACTGCATGATATTCAATTCAGATTTCAATATAAGTTTTGGATGTTCGTGAGCTTCTAGCCAAGAAGAAAAATTTGGAGAAGGAACTGACATTATTGTCTGCTGAAAATAAAGCAAGACTTCATTCTGAACTTCGATCCAATGAAGCAGCTCATGAATTGCATCACAGAAATCAAGTGTGTTATATGACAGGAAGAAAGAAGCAAAGAAGGAATGTCAAAAAATCCGTCAAAGGATGCAATAATTATGGACTACAGCAAAAATTTCTCATGTCCAAATATAAAGACAAATGAAGTTTATTATAAACACCAGTTGCCTGATTTAATTTCAGTGTTCATGTTTTGGCAACAGAATAATTATTTTTATATATGTTAAAAGACCACAGGTCAGAAGGAAGCAGACAATGTTTCATTGTTCCTTCTTCATTTTGTACACAATTTTCTAGTTCCAGAAGTCAGACATTTGGAGATCTGCTGTGAATCTCGTGGAGGGAAAGACAAGAATGCCACTGTGTTCAGATTCCTTCACCATCTAGCCCATACAGAAAAACTATTGGACTTTATAAATATGACATTTCCCATAAGAGGTCATTAGTACATTGAATGTGATAAGAATATTGGTATGATCAACCAAGCTCAGGAATCCTGAAGGACTGGTGTCAGTTTTTCCAGAATTCACACACATAATTTCAACCGGCACAATTTTTCTGGAATATGTGTTAATCACCTTAAACAAAAATGAAGAATATAACATGAAAAACCAAAATTTTATTTCTTTAAATTTTAAATTTCATCCCCTGGAAAAAAAGAGAATTATGACTTTTCGTGTTTTCCCCTAGACTATTCAATTGAACCTTGCGGAGTGAAGCTATTTAGCAGAATGGATTTTCACTCTGCAGCAGTGTGTGTGCTGATGTGAAACTTCCTGGGATTTGTATCTGGGTGTTTAGTCTACAGTTATAACATCGGTGAATATTCATCGTTAACTGATGACGTAACAATATAATATTTTGAGACAATTCATGGTCATTGTATATTGTGCATGACTGGTTACTTTCCTGTCATTCTGGTGTTTGCTCACTAACAAAAATATTTTGTCATATGTGCGTGTAGAAACAAACATATTCCATTTCTGTCACTGCAGCTGATGTGTGAGTGTATAAGAGAGTCCAAATTTTTTGTATATACTTAAAACAGAATAAGAGTGGTACTGTTATGTGAGGATATGCGTTGCCCATCCATTAGCTGCATGTGAGTGTTTACTTTTGCCCATTTTTATTTAAAATTCAACAAAAGTAGAATAAATTGATTTGTGTGTGTGTGTGTGTGTGTGTGTGCATTGTATAAAATGATAATTAAAATGGTTTTCATTGTCTGAAGCCTTGTCTTTATACTGCAACACAGGACTCGACCCACGTAGTGAGGAATTGGCAGAGACAGAAAAGTCTCTCTGTGCCACGCTGCAGCTGCTAGTTGTGTCGCTGGTGCCTGCTATCCTGGCCATGTATCTCTGACATCCTAACTGTGAAATATGTGTTGTGTTCTTATGACACACAAATATTATTTTGTGTTGTCATATCCAATGAAATTATTGTGTAGTTTATGTACATCGAAGTAGGTAGCTGTGGTTGAAGATATAATGTCATACAACTGTATTGATTTTGAAACTGTGTGTTTAAAAGTAATCTGTGGAAAAGTTTTCCGAGTAAATATCTTGTTTCATTACAGTAATACTGTGTCACTTAATTAATATTATAAGCTGTCACTTCCATCAGTCAGTTATATAGATGTTTCATAGATTATGTTAATACTGTGTATACCACACATTACTATATTCTTATTGCATTTGTTTGTATGTAACTATAGAATTGCCCCCAAGAATATTA
Organism: Schistocerca americana; assembly: GCF_021461395.2. Classification (NCBI taxonomy): domain Eukaryota; kingdom Metazoa; phylum Arthropoda; class Insecta; order Orthoptera; family Acrididae; genus Schistocerca; species Schistocerca americana. Next base: position 124,680,111 of record NC_060121.1, read on the forward strand.
ATCTGTGTGTAAATGTGCAATGAGAGCTAAATTAATTACCTTTAATTGTCAAAACCAATAGCCACATACATATTACAGTTCCTGCACTATCATAATTGATATGAATAATATGCTCTCTCTCTCTCTCTCTCTCTCTCTCTGTGTGTGTGTGTGTGTGTGTGTGTGTGTGTGTGTGTGTGTAAGTAGTATAAGTGAGAGCAATGTTTTCAGTGCCAATGGACTTGCCACAGTGGTAACATTGGTTCCCATCAGATTGAAGTAGTTAAGCACTGTTGGGCTTGGCTAGCAGTTAGACGGGTGACTACCTGCATCTGTCGAGCACTGTTGGGAAGCAAGATGCATTCAGTCCTTGTAATGCCAATTGAGGAGCTGCTCGATTGAGAAGTAGTGGGTCTGGCCACAAAAACTGACAAAGGCTGGGAGAATGGTGTGCTGATCACATGCACCTCCACATTCACATACAGTGACATCTATCGGCTGAGGATGATACGGCGGTCGGTCGGTACCATTGGGCCTTCTGATCTCCGTCCGGATGAGTTTGAGTTTGCGTATTATCAGTTCATTTAAGGTCTTTACCCAAAAGATCAGTTTGTAATTTTTCTTGTAAACATTCCTATCTATTAGGGAATGCTTGTATTTCTGAGTGGTTATTTACCATTTTGCAGATATTTAATTTAAGCATTTTATTTTATTTAAAGCCCTCCATCATCTCTTTTATTATTCACACACACACACACACACACACACACACACACACACACACACACACACACAAATTAATCCAAAGTTGTAATATGCATGGTGTTACATATATAAAAATGTTTTGCACCACCATTATGGCTTGCATAGTTTGTGTGTTTCTAATCGGAAATCTCTTTCCCAATACCATTTTAAAAGTCTTGTGAGTAATGAAGTTAAAAGTAAAATTGCTTCCTCAGAGCAATTCAGTAGAGTCCACTGTGTCTCCAGTTATGAACAAGACAATGCAGCCTGTGCGCAATGTTCAGCCTGTTGACATGACTCAAAGATTATTTCAAGCTTTGACTGTGTGTGTGTCATCACTTATAGACTGTGTGTACGTTGTCACTTTATAGACTGTATGTTCATTGTGCTGGCTTTTTTTGAGGTACTGGGAAGAATGTGCCAACCTTGATAGTATGCAACCATCACCACATGATCAGTAGGGTCTCTTTTGAATTAGAGAACAAATCCCTTGACACAATTTATGTATTTACTGCAACACTTACTATAAGAGTTTTTGATTGACAAGAAGATTATGAAACTATTACATATCAACATTTCAACAAAGTAGCCCAGCATGATGTAACACAAATGACAATAGCTATAGACGAATATCAAGATCTTTTATATAGTTTGCTACACCATTCTTCCCTGTCAGGAAATCATCAGAAGGACATGCAAGACATGTTGATGTGACATGAGCAATTGTCTGTCATTCCACACCACAGATACAAGATGGTGAGGAAGACTTGTCTCACTTGGGGAGAATGTTTGCACATCTGCCATTGCCCATTCAGATGTAATTCAGGGTAATCCAGATTGCTTGAGGCTGGGAAAATCCTGAACGTTTCTTGTAGATGCAGTGCAGTTTCAGGCATTGTGGAGGACAGTTTTGTTGGCAACAGCATTTCCATTCATTGATGACATTGCATTCATTTTCAGTAAAAATTCTGTTTGTGATAAGAGTGGGATGTATAGAGTGTAATCTTTTTGCTCCACAGGGAATACATCATTCAATATTGTAAAGTCGGAGTTATCATCCATCTTCTGGGATTCAGGTACTAGTGCACTCTGCAACATTATATCAGGAAGTGGAATATGACTGAAGGTGGGTAACCAGTATGTGGGAGAAGATTGTATTGATCAGCTAACAATGCCCTTGGATTTGTTAAGTTTTACATCTATCTTTTTGACGTATTTAAGCCAAGAGACACAAAGTACTCTGCTACTGAGTATACCAACCCAAGTGCTGATACTTAAAGAGTATCTGTAGAGGATCCCCAACTATTGTCACAGAGTGTATGGAGAATGTTATATACACTTTCAACTTAGCAGATGTTTGTGCCAAGTGTTCTTTAAAAAAAAGCGGCCTGTCTAATACTATCTCAGGGTATCTTGGATGCATGTTATGAAGAAGTTTGTCTCCTTCAAAATAGACATAAAGGGCTCTGTGTAGCAGTCTATTTCACAGATGAAAATATGCAACCTGTTTTATTTGAGTTAGGTAGTAATCACCATTTACAGAAGTACTGGCTTAAGATGTATGGATCAGAAGTTAGGATTTCTTCAGTTGTTCTGTGATGTGTAGTAATTGCCCATTCAGTCATCTTGATAACCAAGCTTTCTGTGATGTGTTGGAGAAGTATCAGGTAAATATAAATGAAACAAAAGAGAAGCAAGGACAGATCCCTTTGGTAAGACACTGTTCGATACTTTTGCATAGCTACTGTCATTTTCTGAAATTACAGTAAATGTCCTTTCAGCTAACATGTTTTCAATTAGTTTTATTGTCTGTGTGCATGAAATAAGATGTAATAATTTACAAAGCATACCTTGCCTCCAAACTGTATCATAATCTGCCCTTATATCAGTGAAAGCAACTGATCTTCTCTTCTTCATTTGTTATCCTGCTTCAATAAATGCTGTTTATGAAGAACTTACAGTGTTCAATAGTATGATTGTGTGATGGTTCTTTGACTGGTCTGATGACTTCCACATTTGAATATTGCTATGATTTTTGTGGGGCTGAACTAGGTATAATGATGTCACAGAAGAAAAATGCCAACCACCTCTTGCATAGTACCCTCAATGCAGAAGACATTTCCAGTGTCTTTCTGCTGGCACTGTGATGTGTAAGAAATTACACAAGGAAACATATGGAACTGATCCTGGATCAGTGGTGTTATATTTCTTCACCAACAAGTGCAGGATTTGTCATGACCATTGTGTACCAATATTTGATGAGGCATGCATTGTTCAGCAAGGAGGTTGATCAGTTATATTTTGGGCAGTATGATATACAGATGCTGTAAGTTCTCATTACTACGGAGGTTAATTTGAGGTATGTGTAGTATCAGTACCGTACAGCTTTACAGTCAGCATTTCATGTCATTTTAGTGTCATCTTCAGATGATAATGCATGAGCGCAGTAAATGCCACTTCATAAACAATCTTCTTCAGGCAGCAGGAATCAACTAAATGGAATTGCAGCTGGTGTATTTTGACATGTATCTGACTGAGTGTGCTTGCAGTGCATTACAACCTTGCTCCACACACACTGGATAACAACAGGAGGGCTGTTGTGATAGTGGGACAGGTTTGAGCAGCAGTGTCTTGAACATCTTGGTGATAGTGTGCTAACACTAGGAACAAAACATTTTCCAGTGTACTGAATGGAGAAACACAGCACTGAGCATTACTGTAAGCAGTAGCAAATCTTTTTTTTCGTATGTAGAAGGACGAACACTTTCAAACAGATTCAGAAATTGAGTTGGTCAATTTCAAATTGTGTCATGCCAAAAGAACTAAATTTTATAGGTGCCACAAAAATCAGAGAATTGATGATTATGCACAAAATATTTGTTTTAGTAAAATTATGTAATGAATAAAAACTCTATGCTCCAGATTCCACAGGGGGAGGTGGGGGGATGGAGTTGTTTGTTGTTAACACGTATGGGTGTGGAGTATAACAAAATCTTAAGAAAGGCTGTAGGTGGCATCAAAATTAGTGGATGGACACTCCTTGGTACTCTAGATATTTAGAACTAAGAGTGAATGCTTGTGTGTCTTACATCTGAGCATGCATCTATTTGACCATGTCAGTGCATAATACACCCAGTTAGAATGACTGCAGCCAGACAATTTTTGTGACTGCCATACCTGTGTATCCTAGTACCTTGCATCTAATCACATTTTTTTTTTTTACTATTAAAAACAGTCTTGATCACAATTTATATATCAAGGTGACTGGTTTCAACCACTGCTGTGGTCATCTTCAGACCTACAAGTTGTATACAAAGCTATAATTAGAGGGCTACATACATTAAACAAAATACATAAAGTTATAAAACGATGAATTCTCACTGAGTGGGAACCTCTTTCTGTTGGAAAATCACTACTGGAGAAACTAGTGCACGTCTTATTATATATAATGGAAGCTCCACCCACTTCTGACGGCATGATGTCATTACTAACCAATGAGTTATAAGTTGAATAACAATGTAAAATTTCTTAGTTAAAAGAACATTGTCAAGAATTAAAAATAAATACACACTAAACTTAGCTTATGAAACAGCTATTGTCAATTAAGAAGTGTTAAAAATGAAGTGCTGACACTTGAAGAGTGTCTGTAGACGATCCCCAACTATTGTCACAAAGCATATGGAGAATGTAATATACACTTTCAGCTTAGCAGATGTTTGTGCCAAGTGTTCTTTAAAAGAAAGTGGCCTGTCTAATACTATCTCAGGATATCTTGGATGCATGTTATGAAGAAGTTTGTCTCTCTCAAAATAGACATAAATGGCTCTGTGTAGCAATCTATTTCGCAGATGAAAATATGCCACCTGTTTTATTTGAGTTAGGTTGTAATCACCATTTACAGAAGTACTGGCTTAAGATGTGTGGACCAGAAGTTAGGATTTCTTCAGTTGTTCTGTGATGGGTAGCTATTGCCCTTTCAGTCATCTGGATAACCAAGCTTTCTGTGATGTGTTGGAGAAATATCAGGTAAATATAAATGAAACAAAAGAGAAGCAAGGACAGATCCCTTTTGTAAGCCACTATTCAATACTTTTGCACAGCTACTGTCATTTTCTGAAGTTACAGTAAATGTCCTTCCAGCTAACATGTTTTCAATTAGTTTTATTATCTTTATGCATGAAATAAGTTGTAATAATTTACAAAGCATACCTTGCCTCCAAACTGTATCATAAGCTGCCCTTAGATCAGTAAGATAAATGAACTTCGGTTTGGCAGTACATGGGTTGCCCTCTCAAGGCCTGTTAGTGAACCATTCAGAACCACTGATTGCCATGGTGAAGTTGAATGCTGTTCCAAAGATGAGGCAGCAGGCTTCTTTCCACTGAAGTTGTTGTAAAGTCGATAGGCGAACTAGTGGTTGCCATGGTGAGGACAAACGCCAGTGCAAAGATGTGGCAGCAGGCTTCTTTCTAACGAAGTTGTTGCAAAAGTGGAATGGCGAAGACTGTCACATAAGATGATGTATAACTGAGCAGCAACATGTCTTTATTGAAACAATTTTCAATGAGTAGGCTGCAATAATCTTAGCTGACATGTATACTACATGCTGCACAAATACGATAGAAGTAGTTGTCCATATTTATGAAATATGGGCTATGAAGTTCATATGTAAATTACATGTGACAATTTTTAAAAGGAATTGCTATTCCTTAAGTTGTACACCAGTCTTATAAACAAATAAAAATAATGAAAATGGAAGGAATTTAAAATTATAATACTATGAGCCATAGTGTCAAAAATAAAAGGATGTGAATTAGCAATATGCAGTCTAAAGTCAGTGATAAAATAACATTTGGTGAAATAAAATTACAATGTAAAGATAATATATTTCCTAAAAGTCTTAATAATTTTAGTGGTCGAAATCGGTCACCTTGATAAATAAATCGTGATCAAGACTGTTTTTAATAGTAAATATTTGTAACACATTGATCACTGCCACTCCCATAATGTATTCAAAAATAACATATATTTAGTCTCTAACAATGGAGAACCAGAATGAAATAACAATGTTATGTGTGTTTTCTATTTTAGAAGAAAGCATTTTTGGCTGAAAGCTAAAATTTAAAGCAGTCATTTCTTTGTACCTGTCTGTTACTTAATGTCTCCTCTATATGGTGAGTAGCAATCTATCCTTTTCATTCTCGTTTCCAGCACCCTGGCTAGCTGTGCCCATCCGTAAAAGAAAAACCTTCACAGACTCCTTATCTGTCACTGCTATTCACCTCTGAAACAAGCTATGCTGTGCTCTGTCCACAATTAAATGCCCCATTGGATTTAGAAAAATTCAAAGCAGTTTCTTCTGTCAGCCTCATAATATTTTGCCAAAAAGTAACATATATGGCTTGTTTCCCCCTGTCAACCAGTGAAGAAAATTCTCTCATCTCTCAGTTATGCTTCTTCCTCTTTTTATTTTTACATCAGATGTGCAACTTTCTTTCCCACTCTCTTAATTACTAGTGTTTTATCAATTTCCCCTTTCTGTCCCTCTTCCTCCCTTTCTATTTTGCTCACTGTTGCTGAGATTCACTGGTTAAATCTACCTGTCTGTAATATGTCATTATGTTGTGCTGGTCATGAAGAATTATAAATTGTGTCATATTTTCTGTGCTAATTGTGTTGTAATAATTTCTAAATATTGGATTCTATTTTAGATGTAATACATAACATGCTTTTCATAATGAATGTAATGTAATTTAGGAATAAAGGAAACCATTCATCAGATAGCAGAAGTATTGGGTCTTCGAAAGGAACAGATAAAAGAGAGAAAACTTGCTAACTATGCCCCTACATAGCGCCGGCTGGATGCACAGTGCCGGGACTTCAGTTCGGCGGGTGGGCTAAGGTGGCGTGGAGTGGGGTGGGGATTGTGTTGGATGGGGAGGGTAGAAGGAGAGAGAAGTGGGTGGCAGGAAGAGGAGTTGGTGGTGAGTAGTTAGTGGGAAGGAGGGAAGCAGGCTAGGAATACAGAAGGGAGGTGTGGCAGGTTCAGAGGCTGGGTGCGTGATGCAAGGGTGCCGAAGCTGGTGGGGAGTGATGCATAAGGAAGGTGACTGGGACACTTGTATTGGGAGGGGATGCACCGCTCCCCAAAACCTCCTGCACCCATGCATCACATGTCCAATCTGTGCACCTGCCGTCCCTCCCTTCTGCATTCCTAGCCAGAAAACCTGCTACCTCCCTCTGTGCCTCTAGCTATCAATCCCAAACCCCTCTTCCTACCTTCTACTACCCGTTCCCCTTCCCTCTACCTACCCCCCCCCCCCCCCCCCCCCCAACAACCTCCACCCCACCCTAGTCCACCTGCCAAGCTACAATCTTCCTGCATCCCTGCATTGTGTGTCCAGCTGATGCTGGACACTGGAGAGAAAAAGAGAGAGAGAGAGAGGGAGAGAGAGAGAGAGAGAGAGAGAGAGAGGGTCTGATGTCCAGCTGATGCCGGACACTGGAGAGAAAAAGAGAGAGAGAGAGAGAGAGTGAGAGAGAGAGAGAGAGAGAGAGAGAGAGAGAGAGGGTCTGATAGCCCTAATATGGCTGGGTTAAATAAATAAATAAAAACCTTTATTTATAGTAGATTTCATCTTAATTTCTATTGGGCAGTATCATCAAATGAGGGACAAGTCATTACAGTGACACAATATTTTGCTCCCACACCAAGACAACTGAAGTGCATTGTGTGCCAGTGGCCACTATGTGCCATGCCTTATGTGGCAGCCTTGTGAACACTGTCAGTTAGTATTTGGGCTATTGTTGGCTTTTGGGACAAGGCAAATCTTTATCCCTCATCACGATTCACGTTGGAAGACTGCTTTTTAATTTCTGTTATCTTGGCTACCTTTCTCTTGCAGGTAAGTGGTTGCCTATTTAGTGCACAAGCTACCTGAAATTGTAACATTTTGCCACACTCATTGAGACATTTTTCCGCTGCCATCTTGCTGCGTTGTTCAAACTGTTATTGCCTTCCATGTTCCATTAGGTATGTTATAATGTATTATATTCCTCACGTGTAGGTGACTTTGTATGCTCCATGCATGTCTAGCGTATTGATAGCATCCTTCATGGAGCCTCACATGTTGGAATTTTTTACTGCTTTGGTAGGTCAACTCATTGTTCACACAATTAAGAACTTTTCCCACTCATTCACTGATGTGCTGCTCGCTGATAGAAGGGAATGTGCTTTTGTTCTGCCTCTTCTTACTATTAAGTTTTATTTTTTGGTAACATAATGCTACAGATAGTTTGTTGTCAGACCCATCAGCTCTGAAAGTGGATCACAGTTTCTGCAGTTTCTCCTTCAAGAGTCTTGCATCAGTCATTTGGTGTGTCCTCTCAGTTAATATCTGGAGGGTAGAATTCTTGGTGAGTGGTGATATGCAGGTGACAATGGCTGTGGAAGCCAAAACTCACATGTGTTATTATTCAAAACTAGATATTCGCACCATATAAGAAATTGATGCCGAAACCAGATAAGATGGAAAACTGGTACAAATGGGCCTGTGTAGTACGTAGTGGAGGCAAAACATTGGTTAAACACACATTACTATGTCAGTTGGTTGACTGCCCATGAGTTCCAGCAGAGATCTCCTCTGCCACTGTTAAGTGGTTGACTGTCATGCGAATGCATCTGCCATGCTTATATAACTGTGCTGCTGCCAGTGTCCATTTTACAGTGCATGGTCCACTAAAGCTTATTCTTCAGGATAGTGTAGGCAGAAACACGTTTCATGTTCTGTGTGGTGCTGTTCGATAGTGCAGACAGTCTGAGCAATGTAAAACTGCCCACACCCACGTGGTATTTTATATATTCCAGGTGTTGTGAGGCCTACATTGTTTTTCACAGGCTTCGTCAGTTGCCATATCTTTGCTGGCGTTCTGAACACTGTGTCTGTTTTATGTTTCTTGAGGAGCTGGCTTATCTTCCCTGTTATTGAGCCACAAAACAATAGACATTGTAGGTCTCAGAACAACTGGAAATACAAAATCCTGCATGGTAGTGGGCGGTTTTATGTTGGTCAGATTGTCTGAACTATTGAACAGTGCCATGCAGAACATGAAACGTGTTTCCACATATGTTATACCAAAAAATCAGCTGTAGCAGAGCATGCACTGGAAAGTGGAAACCGAGTTGCATTCAGTGATACTTCTGTTATTAAAAGGACCAGTGGTTTCTGGGATAGCATAAAAAATGAAGCAATAGAGACAAAAATATGGACAACACTCTCAGTAAAGACAGTAGATCACAGCTGAGTATGGTCCGGGATCCTGTGATTTGGAAGTTCAAGGGGGCTCAGTGGTCAAGCCTACAAAACAAACCCATATGTGGTGCGAGACTAGGTAACAGAGACATTGCTGGCAGCAATGTGACTATATAAGCACGGCAGCAGCATTAACGTAACAGTCAACAACTTGACAATGGCAGAGGAGATCTCTGCCGAAAGCCAGTGGGCAGTTAACCACTTGACATGACTTGAAATACAAGAAAGTTTTGTTAATGGATATTGCCATGAGCGCATGGATTTGTACATATTTACTGTATGCCATATCAGAAGATTGTGGAACAGTAACAGATGGTCTTCCTATGCTCCTAATGATGTCTCAGATGCTCACTGACTCTACCCACTATTTAATTACTGCTTTGGTTGTGAGTAGGACGTATGTGGATTAGTAAGGACACTAGAATTGCATAAACCTGCAATATGTAGCATACATATGTATGCTGTTGTGATGAAGCAAGCTGGGATAATTTTTACTTCCCCTCTTGTTTTGCCATCTGCCTCCTTAAATTCTTTTGTTCTATTTTAACTAATTATCATTAATATACACGAATATAAACTGCCTTTTCATATAAGAGAAAGGCTGTCCCTCAATTTTAAAAAAATATAACACCAGATCTAATTTTGTGCTTAGTGTTATATATGTAATTAATTTTTTAATTTATTTTGACAATTTATAGTTAGCATCTTTTGTTATTGGGTGAAATCAGTAATTGTTTCGTAACTTAAATTCTACTGTTGACTTATAAACAAATATAAATCTGTACTAATTGTAAACATTTGGAATATGAAATACTAGTAATCTTAAAGTATCGATTTGGCTCTATTTGAAAAAATATTAGCAAAGCCAGCCCTTAATTAATTCCAAAGTAATTAACAGTTTTGTCAAAAGTATTGTTTGTGTAACTATATATGTTAATTTCATGGTTTAAACAAATAATTTGGCCTATCTCTTGCTGTAGAAGAAACTGTTAAAAAATGACCAATTTTTCAATGTATTCAGTTAATTTAATGAGTTAAGCTTTATTTGTAATTTCTGTAAATTTAACTTTAAACAATGTATAGTTTCAGTACCTGTTATTGTGAGTATATGTAAGGGCATGATTTTTGGTCATGAGACAATCTGTCCACAGCCTAGTTTCAGACGAGGAACCAGTGTTGGTTAGAATGACAACAATGCATCAACTTAACGGTTACACAATTATGCTGCATGACAGTGTCTGCTCCATATGTACCTTTTTATTCTTCAGGAACTGTGAACTTTGTGGCTAGGCTTTTACAGCTCGTAGATGTTTAACAGTAAACTATTGTAGCAGTATGTGGATCATTTGCCTGCCAACTATTAATGAAGCTTAAAGGAAGTTAGAGCAATAGTGCACTGGCCATATATAAATGTGTATTATTGGGGGCTGTGAAAAGTGAAAGTAAAAGACTGTGAAACACAACTGTGCATCTGTCGGCTACATTATTTACTGTAGTCAGTGTCCAAATTACTAACTCCATTTTTCAGCCAGTTTAGCAATGCAGTACCTCGACACTGAGGACAATCAACAAACGAAGAAACAAAGAAGGCAAGTTGCTACACTGTCTTCATAGATAGCAAAGAAAAACTATTGTGCCAGCTTATGTAATCCATGCTATTAGCTATTTTGTTTATGCCTTGCACACTGTACTGCATTCCACACAATAATAAAAATTATAGACAGGTAAAATTGTGTAGATAGACCTACCTCATTAACAGAACCAAGACATTAGATATATAAACCAGTGGTGTTGTCACACATTACATCAGTGAAGAGATGATTGGCTGGAAAAAGAGACAATATTCTGTGCTTTCTCAGGGACGTGCAGGAGTTTACTGAAAGGTGTAGATTCCAGTGAGGAGAGAATATTGCAGACTTCGAAAAATCTTGATGATGATATTCACAGCTTCCACAATGATAATAAGTATGCTGCTTACTTAAATAAGTGCAATGAATATACAGATACCAACAAATGTGCTCTCATAGGCAGTAGGGAAGCAAATGTTGGGTACAGTGTCATACGTCACCCTAAATAAAGTGAAGCCTGCAGCATCTCACTTCAGTTGTTCCATTAACAATTGTAATATCCCCCTCAATAACACTTGAGCCATTCTGAGGAGACAGAAATATTGGCATGGTTTGGGGGACTTGTTCATGCATCCCATAAAGAAGAACTGCCTATAATTTGTAAGCACTTATTTCTGCATGGTTATTTAGAAGCAGCTAAACACCAGGAGGTGAAGAATTTATTAATGCTCATTAGGGCAGGAAGGATAGAATCATATATGCCTACTTGGACTATCTGGATAATATTAAGCTTTTTCTGATGAAGGCTGCGGCAGAAATCTTATGAGGAAGTGTCTTTTATTTGTGCCTGTCTGTAACTTAACATGTCATCTTTACTATTATTTAGTAAACACAGTTGTGGTAGCGTATAAGTTGTTACTTTTGATTTATCCACAAATAAAAAGTAACAACTTATATGTGATCATGACTGTGTTTACTAAATGATTATGATACTAACATGACTTCATGATAAGTAGCAGTCTACCTTTTCCTACATTTTTGAATTCCAACCTGGAGGTTCCATTGTTCAATTTTGGATAATTTTAAGCATATTCAGTTTGTAGCTGCAGAATTACTTAACTTCACCTTCACTGCCAATAATTACCTCATTCAAGTTTTGTGTGTACTTGGTGAAGAGGTGGACACCTATGGCCAAGTATTCACCATGGATTCTTAGGGCATTCCCTGATGTGTCATTTGCGTATTGTTGTTAAGTGTAAAGTTTTTGTAAAGGACAACATCCTTAAACTAATGAAATTCATAGGAGAGGAAGTGGACAATGCTCTTATCATACAAAAGTCTATGGAACATACACCATGTCACTCTTCTACAACAGCAGCTTTTAGTGAATACATTAATTCCAAACAGACATTAAGAAGGGATATATGTAATTCGTATCATTTTGGCCCCTTCTGTGAACGGACTTAGGATTGTTAAACAATTGCAGAAATCATGAAGCGAAGAAGATAACTGGTGATTCTCATAGCTGATATGGAACATAAGACAACCATCTGTGGGAAGATGAGAAAGACACTGTGAACTTACTATATTAAATCATACTAGGAACTTCTGTGAATCAAAAACAGCCCCCTAAGTGGTTTGGAAATCAAATGAATGTTGCCTCTTGTAGTCAAATAGATGCTATCTTGCCAACTTCATGCTCCAATGCTTATGAAGGTGCTTACTCTTCATCTCAGTTGTTAGTCCCACATGATGTTCAGACTATTTCACGAATTTGAAAAATACAGTTAGCCCATCCTAAAACATGTTCACAAGAAAGCTTTAATGTGGACTTATTGACTGTTAATGACCATTATTGGAATGTATCTGAGAACTGTTTGATGACTCGTATTTCACCATCAGTTGATACAATTCCTACCATATTTGGATGAACTCTAACTTGAATTTACTTGGGAGTTGGTGCACATCCACTTGCTGCAAATTTTATTCATCACTCATCAGCTGGACATTTGGAATAGTGAAAACCGTGCTTCGGATGTAACTAGCAATGCACTCTTTGATGAGTTTCACATACTCTTGACATATAGTATGCAAGATAGTCAAAGAGTTGTATGTTTCCCCAGAAAACAAGATGTTCTTCCATCAACAGGCTTGACATGGGATATCAGTTTATTGCCTTGCATAAAAGTCTTCTCAATAATGTCACAAGGGTACGTACCGCAGTCACATGCTGGACTAAATTGCAACAGGGTGTGTGGAACACACCCTCACAGAAGATCATGGAAACACCATTTTTAAACCTTCCTCATCAAGTTACAACTAAGGAGAAATTTGGGAAGATAAAGTGGAAAATAATTTTTGGTGTGTCTACTCATGAGACCAACATACCTTCTCTCATTAAGACATTAGAAGGGGAAATGTGGGGGTGGGGGAGCACACCATCTGCTGGAGATATTCATATTTTTTATATTCACACATCATCAGTGATATTATGCAAGCATTTTTGCAATTGGGTTCACATGAAGGCAACAGGAACTTAACTAGATCGCTATGGAACTAATCCAAGATTGGGATGAGAACTACCAGATCACAGGATGAAATGAGTCATTAGAATGCCATTTGGCATAACATGCAGCCCATTCTTGCTCTCCATAACGCTAAGTCAACTAGCTGATCAATATGAAAGTACTTTTCCTGTTGTTGTCTATCATGTAGACAGAAGTGTTTTTATAAGTGATTTCACAACCAGCATAGAGCCTGACACAATTGCAAATTGTTTGTGTTAAGAACTCACCAAATTAATGACACTACTAAGTCTTGATTTGGTGAAATGGATCAATAATTCATAAGAGCTAAAGGTTGTATTATGGTTGCTCAAAGAATGAAATATCAACTTAGAGGCATGGGATCTAGGCATTTACTGTAATGCAGTCTTCATATGAATAGAATACTTGCAAGCCCAAGTGCTAAGAGAAAGCTGCAAATCACTGAAAAGTACAATTGCATGCTAGGTCTCTTTTCTCCAGTATCTTCAGCTGGAAAATTTTATTCCAGGGTATGTGGTACAGAGTCACTGATTATAAAAAACAGTTGGCACCTGATATTGAGAACTGATGGAACACTTAGCTGTCTATATTAGTCACTGATTTTGATGTAAATTCCACAATGTTCACAAAATGCTGCACTCAGCTACATGTCATTTACAATGCTTTAGAGAGAGAGCATGTGGAACAGCTTTATGTAATCGCACAGTTGTAAAGGATATACTGTTGTTTGTTTAGCCTTATTACAACATGTAATAGGTTACTATTTTGCTAATAAATAAAAATGCAGACACTAGAATTATGAAATTCTCTATTTTTCATTTGTGTAATTTAGAATTATAGTTTTGGTATAATATTGCCTTGGCAGTGTATTTGTCATGTTGATTCGAAAGGACTACCAGAAGATAAAACTTACTCATAATTTTATCAGTATAATATATATACAAAATTTACATGAAATATCGGCATTGATTTACAAGATGTATGTTTATGAACCTTTTGTTTAAAGTATAGCTTGCATTTGACTGAGCACTATGATACAAAAGTATACAACATTCAGTATAAAGAAGATTACATTAGGAGATATTTAGTAAGCCATCGAATACTCAAAGTTTTGGCCCTGCTGATAAGTGTCTGCTGCAGAATTCATATAATTAATTTTAAACCCCTGATTTTCTTGATTTATTAGAACACAACCTTTTTTTAAAAAAAATGTTATTTTGGAAATATAATTATTAAAAAATGTTGTCATTAAAATCAACACAAAATTATAAAATGTAACCCTTTCAAAAATCCAATATTAACATCTGGCTTTAATTTTTCTGTTTCCTAAAGTGTACATTAGTTAACGAAAATTTAAACAATGAGATATAGTTTCTAGGATCATCCTGATGGGCCTTTCAGGTGTAATAGCATTACAGACTTCTATCTGTTGTGCATGAAAGCATCCATTGCAATATTTACAAACCTAAAAAGGAAATCGCTTCAATATAAGATCCTCTTTTTATTTAATTGATGACTAGTTTCAGGTTACCTGAATCCATTTGCAAAATCATCCACATGAACAAAACAGTATTCTCTGAAATAGCATATAAACCATGTCGAAATTATACATACACGTTCAACAAAGTCATGTTTAACCATGAAGAGTGACAGACAAACATATAAAATATATTAATCCAGTATGCTGGAGATCCATCAACAAGGAAATGTTTACTAAACTGAATTGTACATAATTTAACAGTGATTTTTGTGCTATATTAACAGCACTGGACATTGATGGTGTTCTGAAACCTATAGACAGACTCGGAAATGATTAAATGAGCATATCTGTCAATCTTTGGTATCACTTGATAAAAGTGTAAGTATAAATTTATGAGAGTAATATTCATTTCTTTCACCAGTATCAAAAATAATAATGTAAATGAGATACAAACTATTTTTGTAGGAAAGTAAAAGAACTGATATTATGCAGTCTCTTTGCAGAAAAAATGGTAACAATTTCTTTCCTTGCCTACCATCAGTATTTGAGGTTCCTGGCTATACCACATATGTAAGTATATGTAATTGCTAACTCAGTTAAGAATGAAATGGGAATAAATTCTTCATTGCATTAATATTGATTGTGCTTCAGTAACTTCACATGTTAGTTTGAAGCATTTGTTTTCTCCATTCTGGAAAACAATTGGATGTTTAACAGTTCCTGTGTAAATTAATCTCTTACACTGCCCATTACATATCTACTCAAATTCTGTATGTTCACCTACTACAAGCTGACTAATAGCACCCACTAAAAAGTTTAGGACAAACAGTTAAATATGTGCTGTGCATTCAGTCACAGAGAAATGAATTGTTGAATGGAATATAGCTTTATAAAGGTACACTATTACCTTTTTTGTTTTAAGGCCATTGTTTCTGCTTTTTATTTCCTCATGTTTCACTAGCACTATTGACTAAGATAATCAAAGAATAACATATGTGTTACAACTTGAGTCTTGTGAGTGCATGTGTTGATGTTTCATACAATCTCTGTATCAGGTGTCAATTTATGTTTGCAGTTTACTACAGAATGTATTTCATAAGTGTTTTAACTAATTTTCACAACCGTAAGATAAAATTAAATCACCATTTATGAGTAATTCCAGGCACCACCACCACTGGTGACCAAAGAAATCCAATTTAGGTAGGAGACAATGCGAGTGTGGACGTCTGGGATACCAGGAGTGCCACATTTTGGAGCTCCAAAACTGATTATGCCTGTGGCATAATAAAGTCCGTCAACATCCTGAGCCATCAGGGCTCCTCCACTGTCTCCCTGATCAAGAAATGTATAATGCAGATCATTAAAAAATGATAGATTAGGAAGCAACTTGTGACATGAAAATCTGCAGGTAACTATTTTTCCATTTATATTTGCATTTTTCTGTTTAAGTACTTACTAAAAACAATCATAAGCAAACTACAACTGACAGTTAAAACTATCACACTGCAGTTGAGTATGCACTGTTTGAGGTTTCCTTTTAGATTAAAACTATGTATGAGACATACATTTGAAACCAGAACTGTGCCTTGTGCGTGGGTTGTTTTTTCCTACTATTTTATCCAAATTTAACTTACAGCATGCCCTCACAGCTTCATCTCTACAAATACTTTCCCCTATTTTTTAAATTTCTCACCAGCTCTCCTGCACACCATGCTGGACTAGCACCCATGAAAGAAAGGATATTGTGAAGAAATGGCTTAGCCGCAGCCTTTATACATCAGTCAATGAGATCATTACCCATGATAAGTGAAAAGGAAGTTTTTTGGTTTGAGCCTCAGTCTGCCACACCATTTTAATCTGCTAGGATGTTTCAAAACATTCTTTCTGGAAACAGTTGGCTACAACATGGAGAATCCATTTCTCCTCAACATCATTTCTTCCAGTGGTGCTAGTCCATCAAGGTAACTTTGGCTAAAAATTTATCTCAGAGTTTAATGCAGCAGTCTTCTTTCATTATTTCTTTGGAAGAAACCCTAAATGGGCTTTAGGAATACCAAATCTGCAGTAGTTGTACAGTTAGGTTTAAAATCCTTTATTAAGTGATAAATGCTTGGCATATGGCTTAATTTGGAGGCCAGTGATTTAAAATTATTCCCATTTGTCGTAGAAATACTTTCAGGAGACAGAATTTCATATCTTTTTCTTCTTTTGTTCCTGCTTAATGAACATCCAGTTCCATTTTACTAACTTCTGTGGAGTACATCATGCTGGAGTGATTCAGAGAATTAAACTGTGGTCAGTGCAGGGAACAGAATTCCATATTTTTTCTCTTTTTGTTTCCTGCTTAATGAACATCCAGTTCTATTTATTAACTTCTGTAGAGTACCTCATGCTGGAGTGATTCAATGAATTAAGCTGCCATCAGTCCAGACAAGGCTGGCAACCCAACTACTGCAGGCTCAGTCTTGAGAAAACTTCTTAGCCGTGCTACAGTAAGGCTGTACATTACATCCTTGCCTGAAAATGTGTTGCATAGAAAGGCGAGATTCAGTTTCTTTTTCTAGTACTACACAGTTTCCAGCAGTTGTTTATCTTTTCTCCGTGTCGTCACTTTCTTTCTTCCAACAAACTACACCTTATATCTTATTTTTAATGTACATGTATGCTTGTAAATTTTGCATTTTATTTTTGAAAGGGTTTCTGTATATGATTTCCAAATACCATTTTTCTAGATTTTTTTTAGTATTTGTGATGCATGATGTTATTTGCTTCTGTTTTCAAAAATATTGGAATATTTGTTTGGTTAATATGTCCTCACTAATTTCTAAAGCACTATTTTTGGAAAATTAAGATTAGCTTGTGATATAGCCTCTGTTCTTACAAGATGGGATCAAATTTTTGAAGCCATCTATATGGTATTGTAGGCTGAGGTTCCAGGTATCAAACTCTGCAACCTCGTTTGTGAGTAATCGGAAAAAAAGATTGGAATGATGTGTGAAGCTCTACAACTTTAAAAAAGAAATGTTATACAGATCAGTTGTGTAGTGGTTCCAGTATAGGCCTCATATGCAGGGTTTTTGTGTCTGAATATCATTAAGTGCTTTGAATATTTTATTTGTAAATCTTTATCAAAATGACCTTTGTTATTATTTTATTCAATTAATTGCTTTAAATGCAATTTTTATTATTTCTATTCCCTTGTCACATCATTTCAGTCAACATACTAATTTTTTCAACTGCTCTCATTTTTTCTTCCTGTAAATATAATAGTGTTTTCTACCTGCCTTAATATTTAAACATTTGAAAATGCCAATCTACTAGCTAAAAAACAAAGGACGAAATAATCTATTTATACTGAGAGGGCAGTGGTGTCATAAATGTAATTTTCGTTAAAATATGTAAATTTTCTTGAACAGTGATCCTCACACAAATATTTAACACATAGATTCTTACTACACTATGGAGAAACTAACAGATCAAGATTTAAATGAAAGAGGGGTCTATAAGGAGAAACAAAATCCAAGCAAATATGGCTACGAATCCAAGCAAGTTGAGGCATAAAAATAGTGAATGCAACAACATGGATGATAATATATAATGATAAAATGGAAGAAATTAAAATAATCTTAACATGCAGAAATAATTAAAAACACATGTACAAAGATTCCAAGAGGAAAAATAGTGTAGGAGCAAACAATGAGAGTAACTGAAAAAGTTAATTTCATGAGTAACATAATGTGACAAAAGTGTAGATATAATTAAAAAAATACATTTAGTCCAGTTAAATGAATAAAAATAATGCTCTAAGTAATTATGATAAAGATTTAAAAATAAAAAAATTCAAAACACCGCAACCTCTTGCATTATAACCATTACACTATGCAATCTATCTGTAGTACAATACTTTTTAAAGCTATAGAATATTATGTGAAATTCTGAAAACTTTTTTGGCCAATTAATCAGATGAGAGGCCGACCAGGATGAATGGCTGCAAGGTGTGGTACCTGGGACCTTAACCTGCATCACCACATAGATAATTTCAAAAAGTCGATCACACCACTGGGGACCTCTCCTTGCTAATCATTAATGGTTCATATCAAATGGAATTTGTCTCTCTTTACCATTTGATACTTTAAGACCAGATGTTAGCTAACCATTCTTCCTGCTTCTGTTCAAATGTATCCATATCTGTCTTAAGAGAAGAGACGTAGGAATATATGTAGCAGCAGATTCAGTTTTTATGTGCCATTCTTGCTTCGTTCAGCTTTTCTAATTGTTCATCTTTAAATTCAAAGATACTAGTTAGGGGTACAGTATCCTCAGACAGCTCCATGCCAGGTGCTTGTTGGAGCATCTTCATAGCTTCTGATAATCATTCATTGCTCCATGTTATGAGCAATATTGACTCACAGATGTTCTATCAGATTATTTTAAGAAAGGGGTGAATACCCCTCAATCTTCTACTTCTTCCACTAGTGCCTTGTCCCGCAGTCTGCGCAGGGTCGGCATGGTTTCAACGGATTTGGCATTGTTAATTGAAAGGGGTGGCCGGTTGCCCTTCCTGCCGCCACCCCACACACCCTGGGATGGAATCAGTGATCAGTGTACTCCAGCTTTGCATCTAGAGTAAACCATGAAATAATGTGAACATGTTTCAAATGTCTGCAAGTCATGTAACTGAGGTGGGATGTGGGGAACAGCCTGGTATTCACCTAGTGGGCTGTGGAAAACCGCCATTTCTTCATTTGAATGTGTTTGTTAGGCCAGAAACAGGTACCTGGATCATAAGGCCATGTTTATGCAACAGCTTCACTGCCCACGTATTGCTGGCACTGCTCAAAACTCAATCTGTGATTGGTTGCTTCGAGTTCACTCTTTGCTTCAACAAAGGAAAGTAATGTACTCAAATAACTGTCAGCAATGTGCCAGAAATGAAGCTACATAAAATATTTAGCTGTAGATATTAACAGTGCTGTAATAATGTCATGGCTGCACTTGTACATATGTCGTATCGTGGAAACCATTGATTTCTGGACCTGTGTTTATTAGCATTATTTGCTTGTTTCATTTTCCTCTACTCACCCCTTCCATCGATACCTATAATGGTCAAAACCCCTATGTATTTATTAATTATCAGTCATCTCTTTTATTGTTTAGCCAGTTGCCTTGCCACAGTGGTAAACTGGTTCCCATCTGATCACCATTGTTAAGCACTTTCAGGCTGGGTTTGCACTTGGATAGGTGACTGTTCAGATCTACCAAGTGCTGTTATCAAATGAGGTGTATTCAGCCTTTGTGAGACCAACTAAGAAGCTACTTGATTGAGAAGCAGTGGCTCTGGACATGAAAACAGACAATGGTTGGGAGAGCAGTGTGCTGACCAGGTGCTCCTCCACACCTGTGTCCAGTGATGCCAAAAGATTGAGGATGACATGGCTGTCAGTAAGTACCGTTGGGCCTTCCAAGGCCTGTTTGGACAGAGAGAAGTTTCTTTTCTGTTTACATTGAAAATGTAATAACTGTATATTTTAACATTTTGCAATAACTGTCCTATGCATGTCTTTAATAGGTGCTGTGCACAAAGCCACAGTCAGTTTGCATCTAACATTCATTATGTAAACTTCCATGTCAGTCCACATACAGCTTTCTTTAAGTAATGTTTGTAGTCATTGATACATACTCAGTCCATGCCAAGCAGCTGTAAAATGCAGTCAAATGCATGTAGACACTTGTGTATATTTTCAAATGGACATTTATTGAATATGTACCAGTGCCATACTGCCACTTGTTAGTGCAATTTAGACTCATTGTAGTCTTTGTAGGTTTACTGATCTGTGAAATTTACTATATAAAACTGTTCATCGTCAGCCAAGGTCTGTGATAATGAATGTACATAAACTTGGAAAATCAAATTTGTTGGAGTTGTGAAAAGTTATTTAAAATTTACTTGTGCCACCAAGCAGCCATTAACTGGACACAAAGAAAAGAAGAAGCCATATTAAAACACCCATTCAACTGGATCAGTAATCTTATAAGTTGTTGGGGAATGTACACCCCAGGACATTGTATACTTTGTCCCTGACATAACTCTTTCTCATCTACAAGAAGTAATGACTAACTCAAAGTGACAAAATTGGAGACAGCATGCTTTTTACTCACATATACAACAGCAGTTATAATGATCAACTATTAGTCAACGTACTTTTCATCCAAAAGTATATCTGAAGTTTTTCTGTAATGTTCTTTGAAATGTCTAATTGCAGAAACAAAGTTTTTGCACTAATATTGCAACATTTGTACACACAGACTCACATTGTGCGACATTTGTACACACAGACTCACATTGCAAGTGCCAGCAGTTTGCGAGCCAGAGCACAGGGTGTAGGGTGGGAGTGTGACCCCAAGTGCAGCCCAGGCACGCTGGCAGATGGAACGGCCCACCACTTGCACTGGTGCCAGCAGTGGCAGCGCCGACACTTGGCCGCTTCCCACCTCTCCCCAGCCCAGCACCTCTGACAGGGTGCCTGCCTCTTCTAGAGCTTCAACTGTAACAAATGTTGTCTGCTGTTTGAAGAACTGCACATAAGTAACCAAAGAATAGTGTTGACTGGAGTAATGTGCACTTATGAAGATTCTACAGAATCCTCGGAATAGAAATTAATTACTGCATAAGAATAAGACATCATTTGTGTCATTAACTCAGAGATAGTTTATCCATATAGCACATGCTACAGGCCCTGTGCTTTCAGGGGCTCATGGCTGGAATTCTAGCTCTGTGCTGGAAAATTAAACACTAGCAGTTTAGAATTGCAAATTATAATTCTATTTAGCATTGTTTGTGCATGACTGTATGGTATTTTTGAAGCTCAAGAAATAATAGACCATTTACATAAAATGATGTATATTTTACAATGTTTGAAGACTATATTTCTCACTATTCTAATTTATTAAATCACATTTTACACATTTTACAATTGCTCTGCTGTTCATTACTACAAATTGTCACCACATAAATTGTTTGCTTTCAGTCATTAACTGAGCTAGTCTAAAAATTGTTTGTTGATATTCTCACACCAAATAATGTAGGCTGCTAAGCAAAACAGAGTATTTTAACAGTCTGATATCCATTTGTTTGAATTATGGTTAGTGATAACACAGTGAGGTGATGAATGTCATGGGATACCTCCTAATATCGTATAAGACCTCCTTTTGCCCAGCTTATTTTGCAGCAACTCAACATGTGATTGACTCAACAAGCTATTGAAAGATCTCTACAGAAACGTTGAGCCATGTTGCCTGTATAGTGGTATAGTGGTCCATAATTGCTTAATTGTTGCCGTTTCAGAATTTTGTGCACAAATTGATATCTTGATTATGTCCGAAAATATTTGATAGGATTCTTGTCAGGTGATCTGAGTGGCCAAATCATTTTCTTGAATTGTCCAGAATGCTGTTCAAACCAATTGCAAACAATTGTAGCCTAGTGACACGGCGCACTGTCATCTGTAAAAATTCCATTGTTGTTTGGGAACATGAAATCCATGAATGGCCGCAAATGGTTTCTAAGTAGCTGAACATAACCAGAACCCAGTCCATTACATGTAAACACAGCCCAGTTGTCTATTGTCCAATCAATATGACCACAAGCCCAGGAGAGACATTACAGGCAATGTCTTACCATTAGTAAAGGCACTGTGTTGGCTGTCTGCTGCCATAGCCCATTAACACCAGATTTCACCACACTGTGCTAACGGATATGTTCATCATGCATTCCACATTGATTTCTGTGGTTATTTCATGCAGTGTTGCTTTTCTGTCGGCACTGACAACGCTATGCAAAGCAATTCTGCTCTTGGTCATTAGGTGAAGGGTGTCAGCCACTGAACTGTCCATGGTGAGAGGTAATGCCTGAAATTTGGTATTCTTGTCACGATCTTGACACTGTGGATCTCAGAATATTGAATTTCTTAAAAAGTGCCAAAATGGAATGTTCCATGTATCTAGCCCCAACTACCATTCCACATTCAAAGTCTGCTAAATCCCATCATGCAGCCGTAATCATGTCAGAAACCTTTTCCACATGAATTAATTGTGTACAATTGACAGCTCTGGCAATGCATCACCCTTTTATACCTTGTATACGTGATATTACTGCCATCTGTATAAGTACATTTTGCTGTTCCATGACTTATGTCACCTCAGTGTGTAGCACTTGCTTTTCACTAATTTCATGTTCAGCCTTTACCATATGTTTGTATACCCTGTTTCAGCCCAGTTGTGATGTATGTAAAACTTTCAGGTGCATTCAGGTGTGTCAGTTAGTTTATTGCCTGCTGCCAAGTGTTGCAGTAGTAGGTTTCCAGCTTCCAGTGATAAATACAACAATGTGACTTTTATAACCTTTGTAGCATCCTCAAGAGAGTATTAAGAAATTTTATTCTAGGCTGAAGTCTAAATTTAATGTTTATAATACAATTAATTTTATTTTGAATGTGATCTGTAATAACTTATGATCAGTATTGAGAGAGTCTAGAAGTCAGTGCCTGCAATGATGGGCAACTGTCAGTTCTGTGACATATATATGCAAACTAAAGCAACAAATGAAAATTTGTACCATGGCCAGGTTTCAGTCCCGTGTCTCCATCTCACTATGCGGATGTGCTAACCATTTCCACCCTGGCATAACTGTCAGTCCTGCTTGCCAGTAATTCAAATGATGGTAGAGATGTGGAATAGAGATTAACTCTCTTCCAGTAACAAAAATAAAAGTAAGAACACCGTGTTCATTTGGTTAGTTTCAGTATATACATTATCTATGTACATAAAAGTATAAAATCTTATTTCAGTTTTGTGATGGAGAGAAACACACATCAGGCAAACTGAGTAGCCTGTAAATGTTTAAATCTTATGGCAATGTTAGTCTAGCAAAAAGTTACATGATCAAAAATTGTGGTTTGCCTCAGCACAAACAAAAATATGTTGTACATCATAAATACAGTTCTGAGTGTTTGCAACATGATTTCAAAGTGACCATTTTTTGTATAAATGTCCTCTGCGTGTTCTGTTTGGACTAGATGACTAGCAGTATTCAAGCAGTGGCCAAACAAGTGTATTGTAACCTACTTCCTTTGTTTTCAGATTGCATTTCCTTAGGATTCTTCCAATGAATCTCAGTGTGGCATCTGCTTTACCGACGATCAACTTTATATGATAATTCCATTTTAAATCACTCCTAATGCGTACTCCCAGATAATTTATGGAATTAACTGCATCCATTTGCTGACCTGCTATTTTGTAGCTAAGTGATAAGGGAACTATCTTTCTATGTATTCGCAGCACATTACACTTGTCTACATTGAGATTCAATTGCCATTCCCTGCACCATGCGTCAATTTGCTGCACATCCTCCTGCATTTCAGTACAATTTTCCATTGTTACAACCTCTCGATACACCACAGCATCATCTGCAAAAAGCCTCAGTGGACTTCCGATGTCATCCACAAGGTCATTTATGTATATTTTGAATAGCAATGGTCCTATGACACTCCCCTGCAGCACACCTGAAATCACTCTTACTTCGGAAGACTTCTCTCCATTGAGAATGACATGCTTCATTCTGTTATCTAGGAACTCTTCAATCCAATCACACAATTGGTCTGATAGTCCATATGCTCTTACTTTGTTTGTTGAATGACTGTAGGGAAGTGTATCGAAAGCCTTGCGGAAGTCAAGAAACACAGCATCTACCTGTGAACCCATGTCTATGGCTCTCTGAGTCTCGTGGACGAATAGCGCGAGCTGGGTTTCACATGACCGTCTTTTTCGAAACCCATGCTGATTCCTACAGAGTAGATTTCTAGTCTCCAGAAAAGTCATTATACTCGAACATAATACGTGTTCCAAAATTCAACAACTGATCGACGTTAGAGATATAGGTCTATAGTTCTGCACATCTGTTTGACGTCCCTTCTTTAAACAGGGATGATCTGTGCCCTTTTCCAATCCTTTGGAACGCTACGCTTTTATAGAGACCTACGGTGCACCGCTGCAAGAAGGGGGGCAAGTTCCTTCGCATACTCTGTGTAAAATCGAACTGGTATCACATCAGGTCCAGCGGCCTTTCCTCTTTTGAGCGATTTTAATTGTGTCTCTATCCCTCTGTCATCTATTTCGATATCTACCATTTTGTCATCTGTGCGACTATCTAGAGAGGGAACTACAGTGCAGTCTTCCTCTGTGAAACTGCTTTGGAAAAAGACATTTAGTATTTCGGCCTTTAGACTGTCATTCTCTGTTTCAGTACCATTTTGGTCACAGAGTGTCTGGATATTTTGTTTTGATCCACCTACCACTTTGACATAAGACGTACATAGAACTTTACTTTCGAATTCATTGAGCGCCTCTCGCATAGCCCTCCTCACACTACATTTCGCTTCACGTAATTTTTGTTTGTCTGCAAGGCTTTGGCTATGTTTATGTTTGCTGTGAAGTTCCCTTTGCTTCCGCAGCAGTTTCCTAACTCGGTTGTTGTACCATGGTGGCTCTTTTCCATCTCTTACAATCTTGCTTGGCACATACTCATCTAACGCATATTGAACGATGGTTTTGAACTTTGTCCACTGATCCTCAACACTATCTGTACTTGAGACAAAACTTTTGTGTTGAGCCATCAGGTACTTTGTAATCTGCTTTTTGTCACTTTTGCTAAACAGAAAAATCTTCCTACCTTTTTTAATATTTCTATTTACGGCTGAAATCATCGATGCAGTAACCACTTTATGATCACTGGTACCCTGTTCTGCGTTAACTGTTTCAAATAGTTCGGGTCTGTTTGTCACCAGAAGGTCTAATATGTTATCACCACGAGTCGGTTTTCTGTTTAACTGCTCAAGGTAGTTTTCAGATAAAGCACTTAAAAAAATTTCACTGGATTCTTTGTCCCTGTCACCCGTTATGAACGTTTGAGTCTCCCAGTCTATATCTGGC
Source organism: Schistocerca americana (assembly GCF_021461395.2). Taxonomy (NCBI): domain Eukaryota; kingdom Metazoa; phylum Arthropoda; class Insecta; order Orthoptera; family Acrididae; genus Schistocerca; species Schistocerca americana. Next base: position 124,705,726 of record NC_060121.1, read on the forward strand.
AAATTAAAATCTCCACCCAGAACTATAACATGGTGGGGAAATCTACTCGAAATATTATCCAAATTATCCTTCAGGTGCTCAGCCACAACAGCTGCTGAGCCAGGGGGCCTATAGAGACACCCAATTGTCTGAGCCTGCTTTAACTGTGACCTTCACCCAAATCATTTCACATATCGGATCTCCGTCAATTTCCTTCGATACTATTGCACTTCTTATTGCTATAAACACGCCTCCCCCTTCACTGTCCAGCCTGTCTCTGCAGTATACATTCTAATCTGAGTTTAGGATTTCATTACTGTTTACGTCTGGTTTCAGCCAACTTTCTGTCCCTAGTACTATATGGGCGTTGTGACCGTTTATTAATGAGAGCAGTTCTGGGACCTTTCTATAGACGCTCCTGCAGTTTACTATTAGCACATTAATATTGTTATTCCCTGTTGCATTTTGCCTACTCCTACCTTGCCGCGTCTCAGGAGGCGTCTTGTCGGGCCTAGGGAGGGAATTCTCTAACCGAAAAAACCCCCATGTGCACTCCACATGTACTCCGCTACCCTTGTAGCCACTTCCGGCATGTAGTGCATGCCTGACCTATTCAGGGGGACCCTACATTTCTCCACCCGATAGCGGAGGTCGAGAAATTTGCACCCCAGATCTCCGCAGAATCGTCTGAGCCTCTGGTTTAAGCTTTCCACTCGGTTCCAGACCAGAGGACCGCGATCGGTTCTGGGAACGATACTACAAATAGTTAGCTCTGATTCCACCCCGCGAGCGAGGCTTTCCGCCTTCACCAATTCTGCCAACTGTCTATACGAACTGAGGATGACCTCTGAACCCAGACGGCAGGAGTCATTGGTGCTGACATGAGCAACAATTTGCAGTCGGGTGCACCCAGTGCTCTCTATCGCCACCGGCAGGGCCTCCTCCACATCTCGGATGAGACCCCCCGGCAAGCAGACAGAGTGAACACTGACCTTCTTCCCCGACCTTTCCGCTATTTCCCTAAGGGGCTCCATCACCCGCCTAACGTTGGAGCTCCCAATAACTAATAAACCCCTCCCCCCGTGTGCCTGCTGAGACCTTGCTGAAGGAGCGGCCACATGTCCACTCACAGGCAGAGCAGGCGATGCCACACAGCCAGCCTCCACATTGACCCTCCGCTTAGTGCGCCGTGAACGCCGCTGAACCTGCCACTCCCCTTGGGGAGAGGGTGGCCCAACCGCACCCGGTACCCGCGAAGATGTCTCAACAGCAGGGACAGTGGGTGAAGCATGTAACACCTGGGGTGTACCATGCGACGCACCAGACTCCCCACTGCTGCTACACTCCGAGGCAACACGCTCAGCTGTTCGCGAACAGTGGCCAGCTCCTCCTGCGTCCGTACACAGCAGTCACACATCCTATCCATCCATTTGAGTTTTAGTCTCAGAGTTCTATATATTACAGGTTTTCCACATTAATATTACAATGTTGTGTATCAGATTGTTGTTATGGACCCACTTGATGCCCTAACTCCAAAATCTTCCCTCTTTCACCCAAAGCTACATGAATTATAATGGCAGAGGTGATAAATAATGAAAGCACATTACTCATGTAAAGATACAAAAGTATGTAACACAAATGTTAATAAAAAAAAGTCATGACTAATCGACAAGCAGGAGAATGAACACTGAGAAAGTGAAGTCAAGCATCATGATAAAAAAATAAAAGTGTAAAACATTCCCAGCAGCTAGGATAGAAACTTTCTTTGGAAGGGGCAATAGTGAAAAAGAGATATTATGAGGAAAGACAATTTATCTCTGAGAGATGAAAGCAGTAAAACAGAAGGGGAAGGGAGCTGAAGATGTCACTGCAAACAGCAAGAAAAAATGAGTATGAGAAGACAATAACAACAGTTAGTACAAGTGGGAGAGTAAATATGAGAGACAGGAAACCAACACAGAGGCAGAATACAACGACAAAAAGGGTAGAACAATGAACACAGTCTGGGAAGCAGCCTCCAAGTTTAGGAGAACGGTATGGGTTGAGAAAGTGAGACACAGTGTTGTCATAAGAGGAAAAAAAAGTCATTGAGAAGGGGCATGTTTCAAAAGTAATGATGATAAAACTGACGAAGGGCAAGAGGTTTTTGCAGAAGAAACCTGCATAGAACAGGCATAATTTGGAGGTAGGACCACAGATGTACTTGGAAAGGAGATTTGTGACTGGGTAAGCATAGGCTTAACACTGATGGAATCACTCTTTATGTTTTGTGAGTAATAGGAATCAGATGCAACTTTACATAGCATGTGTCCCACAGAGCTCTGGGAACTATCAGTGTACATAGTCTGTGGTTACCAGTTTTGTTGTAATCATGTCAACATGCAAAGCTGCAAAACACTGCTTTATCTTTGGTAATCTCTGTCATATGGTTTGGATGACTGATAATAAATCAGAAAAACTGCCTTTATGAATATTAATACTTACTTTTTATACTCTTCTCTGATTATGGTAAGATAAAAGTAATGACTAGTCATAATTCATGCACTCACATTGTTCAGCATTTGGCAAACAAATTGGCCTGATCACAGATGAGTAACTGATGCTTTCCTTCAGTTCAAGAAGGGCAATGTCTCTGAGAATAGTCAAATGCCCTGGATGAAAAACCACACGACTGAGTGTCATCTGTAAACGCTGAGGCTCGGAGACTGCAGATATGTCATGTGCGCCCAAGTACACCGAGAATCTAGCCAGAAGAGGCCGTGAGCTGGAGTACCTGCAACAGTTGTGCACAACAATAAGCTGAATGGGAACCACAAAATAAAAAGTGGAATCAATAATAGACTTAGTGCTGAATTTTTGTTCCTTCAGGCGTATGCATTTTTTTATAATTTAACTTAAATTAATAACAACCAATCATTACAGTGAACACAGAACATAAGAAAAATGAGAAATTGTTTGATTCAATTACAGTGAAGAAATGACCGAATATAACTCATCCACATGTTATAATGTTTCAGAGTGTCAGTATTTGGTTTTGAAATGTTCTTCATATGTGCATAACTACAACAAATCAAGTGATCTTTCAAACATAATTTTCAGCTACCCTCAGCAGCCTCCCAGTATCTGAGTTAATGCAGACTGAGTATGCCACAGATAACCAAACAACATGAATAATCCAAAATATAACAGGTATTTACTACATTTAAAAAGCCCATTACATATTGCATTTAAAAGCACACTGCATTACTTGTGCAATACTTGCCAAACACTGACAACTTATTAACAAAACTACATTTAAAACACACTATATTTCTTACAACTTGCCTTCAGTTCACTTTTGAAAAATAAAAGGCTAGTTTTTTCCTGTCTCTGTCTTTCATTTCCATGTTTGCTGATGATGGTTCTCATTTCTTGGAGAATCAAAACATTAGTATAGTCAGGTGAATTTTGTCCTGCATACTCTAATAACAGATCCATGCATATTGCCTCAGTGTGCCTCATCTTCACTCTCTTTGCCTACTGAACACACTTTTTTCACTATCAGTTAACTCCTCACATATTGGTTCATAGGCATCACTAACCACTTGCAAATGTTTTTGGTCATCTACATCTTCACAACCAGAAGTTTGTATTCTAAATAAAAGTATTCAACCTAATTATAATTTAATGTGTCAGGTTATTATTTTTTCAGAAATCACCGAACTATACATGGCTATCTCATAAAGTTGTTTTTTGGGCAACTCTCACAAAATTATTCAGTGACTACACCAGTTTCAACTGTGTACTTATTATCAGTAGCCCAAATAAATATAGGTTGGCCGATGGTTGCATTAAAACATGCTGGGAGTAAACAATGGAAAATCCAGGATGGAATGTAACAATATTAGAGAAGAAAAATTGCTACTCACCATATAGCGGAGATGCTGAGTCACGATAGGCACAACAAAAAGATTCACACAATTATAGCTTTTGGCCATTAAGGCCTTTGTCAGCAATAGACACACATACACACATGCACACACATACTCACACAAACACAACTTTACTGCAGTGTGGTTTCAGTTGTCTGAGACTGCAGACGTGTGTACAAGTCGCATTTGTGTGAGTGTGTGTGTGTGTGTGTGTGTGTGTGTGTGTGTGTGTGTGTGTGTGTGTGTGTGTGTGTGTGTGTGTGTCTACTGCTGACAAAGGCCTTAATGGCCGAAAGCTATAATTGTATCTTTTTGTTGTGCCTATCATGACTCAGCATCTCCCCTATGTGGTGATTAGCAACTTTCCTCCTCCAGTATTGAACTTCTATTAGAGGAAGTCCTCTACTAGTATCTTCAATGAAATGTTGGCTCCTAGCACATTTTGGTGCAGCCATTGGCAAATCAAAATGTCTGGGATACTCATAAAAAGTAGACAGTTGAAACCAGGTGTGGCCACTAAATAATTTTGTGAGCACTGCTTGAAATAAACTTTATAGTGAAATGTAATGCTCTTGGCCAATAACAAAGAAAATATGAACATATACACAGATAATCCACAAGCCTGAAAATCCACTTTGTGATAATCAGGAGCTTGCTATAATTTATTTTAATGAACAACAAATGCTAGAGTGAAGTTACTTGTGTTGAGCTTAATTTTTTTGGTGAGGAGTACTGACAAAGTGACACAGTGAGCTGCAGTGAGCAGCCAGCGATGGGAGATGATGACTGCACCGCACTGTAGCTCTCCATCCAGCAGGAGGGCAGCCAGCCAAGGGAACTGGTGCGGCAGCACTGGATTCCCTCCAAGGATCCGTGTTGTGTCATCAGCCTGAATGAGACACACGTGCGCACAACTACTACTTGCATACAAACAAGTAACAAGCAAAATATGTAAAGACAATGACTGCCAAAACAGAACTGTTAAATGACAGTCACCACATACCACAAGACATGTCTGAACACTTCACCTAATCATCAAATTTGCACTTTTTTATTTTTTTTATTTTTTATTTATTTATTTATTTATTTATTTATTTTTTTTTTTTTTGTAGCAAAAGCAGAATTAATAAAATTGATGAGGAGTGATGCTGAAATTTCTGGCACGCAAAACAAAGATTTAATTTGGATAGTACAAATAGAGAAAATAGCTATCAACCTTAAAAAGTTGGGCACTAATATTTATGAGCACTAATAATACACTGATTGACAATATTCCACCACACTGGCATGACAGATGGGAGAGAACAGCCCTTTACTTTGTTTTTAGTGCTGTGCAGTTTTGGTTGTGAAGCCAAATCATTGTACAGTATGATCTATTTTTACTGTTGTGTGACTTACTGAGTGCTATGACTACATTTCAAATATTCCCATTTAGAAAGATTATTCCTTGCTACCCCCTATTGTTTTTGTCACAGTGTAATATAAAACAGAGAGATATTTTAACCCATCCAGTGGCAGTCATTGTGGCCACATGTTGTCATTTAAACAATTTGTGATGCATGTGGACTCTGCACTTTGCAGATAATTTACATAACAACAGTATTCATCGAATAGAGGTGGTTTTGACAGTAGGTGCAGATAATTTACATAGAAATAGTATTCATCCAATAGAGGTGGTGTTGACAGTAGGTAACAGGACTATTACCAAATGAAATTTCAGACAAAACCCTCAGTGGCTGAACTTGGATAAGTAGTGATCTTGGGTGACATGAATGGTGGAAACATGGAAGAGGTGCAGGATAGAATGAGATAGCAGGGAAATCGCTTAGGAAGAACAGGTGTTTATAGAACACACAGTGAGAAAAAGAGTATAAGAAAAGGCAGAGAATACAAAGTGAGAGAAATGGCCAAGCAAAGGGCACACAGGCGAGATACGGTGCGACAGGCAAGTGAGGGTAGGGTAGAGAGGTCCGAGCTGCAAGAGATGGTGATTATGTGTGCATGAGGTGTGCTTGTATGTATGAATGAATGTGTGTGTGTGTTTCTTTTTCTGAAGAAGGCTTTGGCCAGAAGCAAAGTGTGTAGCAGTCTTTTCATCATGCCTGTCTGCAACTCATCATGTCATCTTTATGGTGAGTAGCAATCTACCTTTTTCTTTATACTGTTGATATTCCAACCTGGAGTTTCCATTGTTTGATTTTGCTTAATGCCTTTTCTTCCATCCCACAATCTTGTGATGTTTTGTTTAGTTACTATTTTCTAAAGCATTAATCTTCTCAGTGTCTGTTTTCTCTCTTCTTTCCTGTGTTTATTCATCACCATCCAATCTGCACCTGCTCTGACTTCCAAGCCACACTGTATCAAGAATCTTATCTGCTCACAACAGACAGCTACACGACTGTGTGGACTGTTGATGGAGTCAGCATTTGATGCCTCAAATTCCTCCCACCAGTAGTTATAATTTTTCCTACTGAGCCCATTTCCTGTGTCATCCTCGATATTTTTGCGTTTTATTTTCCACATCTTCCTGTGTCACACAAACTTGTGATCCTTGACCTAACCAGTCCTCCTTTGCGCCCTCTTCCCTTATCCCAACCCATAAGTACTCCAAAATCTCATCTGTTCCTTTTCTCCTGTGTATTTGCATGTTCTTAAAGTATTTGTGGTTATTTTTATGGATTTGAACATTTTTTATGTATCTGTGAGTGTTTTTGCATGTAATTACGTATTTTTACATGTCTTTTCTGTTATCCAGCTCCCTTCATGACCACAAACACTTCCATTTGCCCATTTCTGCATCATCCCTGTTTCCCCTATACCATCCCTGCCCAATGGACTCCTGATCCATTTTTCTGCACCAGTCCAGAAAACTACCCCTATCCCTGACTAAAACCCTTTCCTGCATCCTGTCCTGTAAATGCTACCTAGACCATGTGATTCCCCCAGCCCCAATGGCATAACCATAAAAATTCCTTTCCCTGGATCCCATGCCTCCTTTCACAATGACCACCTTTTCAGATTCTGCCAGTCACTGGCACTAACATACCTAGTACTGCAAAAACGCAACCTCCACGGCACAGGCATCCCAGAACCACCTCTGTCCCCCCTCTGCAAGATACTGCTACTATACAATCCCTCTACATACATCACATCTCTGAAATTGAATCCCTTACTTCCAGCATCTAGGGGAGCACTTCCATAAGGTATCCAACTGCTGACATCCTACTGCCTCCTTGGGGCACCACTATACAACCCTCTATATACCCACAGTGTTCCTCTTCATCACCCCTCATAGTTCCCAGACCCAGGCCAACTGACCTTTTCAACTTGCCACATCCGCAAACAACTAATCTACACTCCACCAAATCCAGAGCTAGAACATTCCTGGAACACTGTTGATAATCTTTCCAACAAAACCCTCAAGTCCATGAAGTTTCAGTCCTATCCAAAGGGCTCACCTTTAGCCCTACACCTAAATTTAACCATTGAATTTGTCAAAGATCTAATCTCCTTCTGATTTCTGCAATGGAATTACTTCTTTGCCACCAATACCTCCAACCAAAGCCAACCTAATCCCAACACTGAACCCTGTCTCCCTCAGTTTACATCATCATCCAATGGTGATTGTCCCCTGCTCCCACCTAACCACACCCAGGTCACTTTCTAGGAATTCCTAACCTCCAACTTGGCCTCACCGTCCTTCTCCAGGTCCCTTACTAAGAACACCAACCTTTGAGCAGGACAGTCGTACACAACCTCAAAACAAATCCTGACTTAATCATCCTACCTGCAGACAAAGGTTCCACTATGTCGTTATGAATTGCAGTATATAGCTGGCGGAAGGCCTCTACCAATTATATGACTTGTCCACCTATAAATCGTGCCAGTGATCCTATCCCTTGACCAACATAACCTCCAATCCATGCTCAAAGGCTTAGACCCTTCTCAGAACCTCTCCTCTGAATCCATTTCCCTCCTCATCCCTATGACATGCCGCATACCTATCTTCTACATGCTCTCCAGAATCCACTACCCTAACAATCCTGAATGCCCCATTGTAGCTGATTATTGTGCCCCCAACCAACACTGACTCTCCACCATTCCTACTCCTTTACTTCCTGGATCCCTACTTGCCACTGTTCATGCCGCTTCCCTAAACACCAGCATCCCTCCTGCCCATGGACTTGCAGCTTTGAACATCATTTTTGCCAATGTCCTTCAGACCCCAAACCCATTACTCCTCATAGACCTTACTAAACCAAGCAAGATGCCGCAGTGGTTAGCACACTGGACTCACTTTCGGGAGAACAGCAGTTCAAACCCATGTCCAGCTATCCTGATTTAGATTTTCCATGATTTACCTAAATCGCTTCAGATAAATGCTGGGATGGTTTGTTTGAGATGGTACAGTGAACATCCTTCCCCATCCTTCTCTAATCTGATGAGACTGATGACCTCACTGTTTGGTACCCTCCCCCAAATCAATCAACCATTCATCTGACCTTACTAACTTTATTCTAAGAACAAGCATTCCGATCCAAGCTGCTGGAAATGGTGGTCATGTGTGTATGATACGTTCTTCTTTGTGTAATGAATGTGTGTGTGTGTGTGTGTGTTTCATGTTCTGAAGAAGGATTTGGCCCAAAGCTAAATATGTAACAGTCTTTTCACTGTGCCTGTCATATTTTTTTGCTTAGTAGCAATCTATCTTTTTCCTTACATTGTTGGTATTCTGACCTGGAGCTTCCACTGACATATTGTTTACATATAAAGAATATTTGAGGATGAATCTGCACTACACAAATATAACAACAATGGTCATTGTATACTCAATAGAAATTACAACTAAAGTACATTGAAATACTATCACCTATTAATTCGTTCTGCTGTAGTGAGATGGAAGTGAAAGATTTTTCTGTGCTATGTTCTGCTGTTAACTGCATCTTAAAAACATTTATACTGTGCAACTTATTGCTTATGATGAAGTTATGTATGACTGTGTCAAGTGAATAACGCCATTTAATTTTTTTGGTTGTGTTCAGAAATACTGAGTACCACAATTTGCTTAAAATAAATTTGGCCCTAATTTTTTAAGGTATTGGTAGTATCTTTATATGCTTTCTTCACATAATTTATTCGTTTACTCAAACACACATTGTGTTCCGGAGAACCTTCTGAGACATAAAATGAGTCAAAACATACTTTGTAATAGAGACATAGCTATGGTGAACTGCTTCAGCAATCTATATTTGCAATGAACTATTCTTGCATATTTTATTTCACACACTTAAAAATCTTGATGTTATGGTCTTACATAATTAGGAAGTTACTTTTACTCAAGAAAAGATTCTGCTTTTATAATTACACAACTCAGTTGCTGTTAATCTATCACAACATACTTAACCCACTGCTTGAGTATGTGAGTTAATGAGGACTCAGAAGCATTTGATAACATATTCCTCCAGTTGAATTTCAGGACCTTACCCGTTTCATTTCTTATGTCTATGGGTGTATTTTTAAGTCAATAAAGAACTCCACTTGTATAGCTGAATAAGGACAAAGAGCCAAAATCTTTTCTACTGATGTCAAGGATTCTGTAGTTCATTTACAACTACTTATTGCCTACAATACGTAATACTATGGAATAACACCACTATTAAGTAAATGTAGTAATTACAATGTCCTTGTTGAGTATTCTACAAAATATTAAGTTATTGGAGGGGATAGGGGCAGAAAAGTACCTGGCTTTGGCCTGTAATTGAAAAATGAAATTAGTAGCAGACTGTATGAAAACCTGATATCTTTTTATGTAACTGCGCAAATACGACATTTCCTATTCTTACAACTATTTTTAATTGCAGGAGAATGTGACTTGTCAGAGGCACAAACAAGGTTTGCGTCTTTGGAGTTATTGGGGATTGTGAAGTTTTCGTTTCTCCATGGACAATCCTGAAAAAATTCGCACTGATGTGTCACAGTCACAAGGGGAGCATCTTTCCCACAGCACTGTCAACACCTGGGTGTCTCATGTCAAACTGGACATCTCATAATTGAAAATGAACCTTATAATGGGCAGCCCACATTGAAAAAATTCAGAGAAGGGCAGCACATTTTTTTATTATCAAGACATAGGGGAGAGAGTGCCATGGACACGATATAGAATTTGTGGTGGAAATAATTAAAACAAAGGCATTTTTTGTGTTGCAGTGGGATCTTTCCATGAAACTTCAGTCACCAACTTTTTCCCATTGGAGAGCTGAATAATAGAGAATTAGTGTGAAAGTGCTTCGATGAGCCCTCTGCCACACACTTAAGTGTGATATTTAGAATTGCCATGTACATACAGCTGTAGATGAATAGAACTAACAATGTGTGATGCTGTTTATAAGTTGATACCTGCACATCTCCTAGTTGGTTTTTTTATTAACGATATCCTAGACATGAGGATGTTTATGACAAAATGGGTGCCAGAATATTTGGACAGTGAACAGAAGAAGGCATGGGTTGAAGCATTCACAGCTGTAGTGGCTTATTCTGATGCTGTAAAGGACGTTTTGGCTAGGCTAGTGACTGAGGATGAAACAAGGCTTCACCTATATGATCCCAAAACCAGAGAAAAGTCAAAAGAATGGCAGTACTGTGGGGTCCCTGTGACTGAAGAAACTCAGCACCCCAAAACTGGCCAAAAAAGTCATATTGCCATTTTGTGGGGGATTAATATGGTATTTTGTTGGTGGACTGTAACTGAAGGCTGCAAAGATAAACAGCCAACCAACCAAAGGGGGCATTTAAGGAGAAAAGAGAAAGTTAACCAAAAGGATGCTTTTATTGCAGGACAATTTACCAATGCCCACTGTTGTGGCTGCCACATTGGAATCCCTGCATTTTCATTTGGCACCGTCAACTTCCATTTGTTTCCTAAGATGCAGAGTTTTTGTTTTGATGATACTGAAGATGTCAAACATGCTGCTGAGAGCTGGTTTATCATTCATCATATAATTTCTTTTAAAGTGGACCAGAGAATCTGCAAAAACAATGTCACAAGTTCATCAGTGTTGAAGGGGATGGGTGAGTGTGTTGTACATGTGTACTGTTAAAACTGACTCTATTTTTTCTGTACAAAGCCAGGAACTGTTTGTCCATCTCTAGTAGATGCTACATAGTATTCTGACAGAATGTCTATAATTCAGTTGTGAAGGAAAGAACTTACCAAACAATGAAACCTTTGAGCTGTAGACAGACACAAAAAAGGATTGAAAACTTTGCTAGCATTTGACAAATTTTTTAACACATGGATCGATATTCTCTCTCTCTCTCTCTCTCTCTCTCTCTCTCTCTCTCTCTCTCTCTCCCTCCCTCCCCCTTCTCTCTCTCTCTCTCTCTCTCTCTCTCTCTCTCTCTTTCTCTCTCTCTCTCTCTCTCTCTCTCTCTCTCTCTCTCTCTCTCACACACACACACACCCACACCCACACACACCCACACCCACACCCACACACACAAACACACACACACGCACATGCACACACACACGCAAGCGCACTTGCACATGCACACCTCTGCCACTGCGTCACTACATTGTGCCGGCTTGCACACAATGCCAGGACTATAGTTCACCACGTAGGCTGGGGTGATGGATTGTGGGGTGGGTAGAGTTATAAAAGAGGATGGAAGTGGGATCAGTGGTTGGGGAAGGATGGCTGATGGCTCAGAGGAAGGTGGCAGGTGTGTGGGATAGAAGTGTGGGAGGAAGAGGCAGTAGATACGTGGGATAGGAATGTAACACATGGGCACCATAGCAGGTGCAATCATGGGGCACATGACAATGGTGTACCCCAACTTGTCACTGTTGATGTCACCTCCCTGTACACCATCATCCCCTATGAACATGGCATGGTACTGAGCAGTAACCTTGCCAGTATTCTTCGTACTCCTCACCAACTACCTCATTCCTTATACATCTAACCAGTTATATCCTCACATTGAACAACTTCTCCTTTGAGAGGAAGATATAGAAACAAATCCACAGCATGCCCATGAACGCCCATATTGTGCCCTTCTCTCTCAATTTGTTTATGGGCAATCTACAGGACACCTTCCTAGCCTCCTGAAACTATGAACTCCTTGTCTCGTTCAAGTTTATTGACAATATCTTTTGTTCTGGATCCAGAGCCGAGATACCCTATTCAAATTCCTCCACAGCTCCAACACCTTCTCTCCCATATGTCTCAGCCCAATGTGTCACCTTTCTGGACGTTGTCCTCAAACTCTTTGATCCATTCACGCCTCTGTACATGTCAAGCCTTCTAACCATACACAGATACACAGTACACACAATTTGACAGCTGTCATCCCTTCCAAACCAAAAAATCACTGCTATATAGCCTAGCCACCCATGGACATCATATTTGCTGTGATGAGCATCCCCTTTCTGAGTATACTTAAGGGCTCTCAAAGCCCTTCACAGATAGGCACTTTTTTCCAAAATTAGTTCCCAAACAAATTTACCATCGGCCAGGGTGGCCGAGCAGTTCTAGGCGCTACAGCCTGGAACTGTGCGACCTCTACCGTCACAGGTTTGAATCCTGAGTCGGGCATAGATGTGTGTGATGTCCTTAGGTTAGTTAGGTTTAAGTTCAAATGGTTCAAATGGCTCTGAGCACTATGGGACTTAACATCTATGGTCATCAGTCCCCTAGAACTTAGAACTACTTAAACCTAACTAACCTAAGGACAGCACACAATACCCAGTCATCACAAGGTTTGAGTAGTTCTAAGTTCTAGGGAACTGATGACCTCAGAAGTTTAGTCCCATAGTGCTCAGAGCCATTTGAACAAATTTACCATGCCATATTCTCACACACCCCTAATCCTCCCAGTGCCTCTAAAAACCAATTGCAAAGAAGCACCCTCCTCATCATCCAGTATTATCCCAGACTGGAGCAAATGAACGGTGTCCCTTGCTAGGGTTTTGACTATCTATCATCTGCCCAGAAAGTGGGAACACTCTACTCAAATCCTTCCATGTCTCCTACTGTGGTTTTCCACCACCCAGCGAACCTGCACAGGATAATTTTCCATCCCTATGCCTCCCAACCCCTTGCCACAGAGGTCATATCCTTGTGAAAGACCCAGGTGCAAGACCTACGTGATTCATCCACCAATCTGTTCCTGCTCTAGTCCTGTTGCAGGCTTATCCTATCCTGTCAGAGGTGTGGCCAACTGTGAAAGCAATCCTCTCATTATCAGCTCCACTGCAATTTGTACACAGAATTTTATGTAGGCATGACCACCAACCCATTGTCCACCAGAATGAATGGCCACTGTCAAAGTGTGGTCAAGAACAGACTTGATAAGCTAATAGTGGCACATGCTGCTGACCCCATAACCTGCTAGAGTTCAGTGGCTGCTTGACAACCCATGCCATCTGGCTCCCAACTTCCCCCCAGCCATCCCCCATGAAAACCAGCTTTTTCTGAACTATGGAGAAGGAATTATCCTTGTAACATGTCCTTCATTCCCATAACCTTCCTGCCTCAATGTCCACTAACCCACGTACACACACCGTTGTGTCAAATTCCTATCCCACATACTTACTGTCTCCCTCTGTGTGAACAGTCACACTTCCACAACCCCTTTCCTACTGCCAACCTCTTTTCTTCCTCTAACCACCTCACCCTATACAACCCATTGCCTCCACCCACCTGCCAAACTTCAGCCCCAGCATTGTGTGCTTAGCTGACATAATGTAGCAACACAAGTGTGTGTGTGTGTATGTGTGTGTGTGTGTGTGTGTGTGTGTGTGTGTGTGTGTGTGTGTGTATTTTTCTGTGTACTCTAGCTCATTAAAGGATTTTTCTGAAAGCTAGTGAAGTTTTCTTCATTATTGTGTGCCTGTTGACAACTCTGTGCTTCTACTGTTTGGTGAGTTCTCTCCTTTATCTCTCTCTCTTCTCAGCAATCACAGGCCCTGTAGACCACATGCTGCATCAACAATCTGATTCCACCACCCTCTATCTCTCACAGCCTCTCTCCACCCTGCGGAAATTCCTAATGCTGTGATGTCCTTCTCTATGTCATCTTTCCACCTTGTACGAGGTCGGCCCAGTGGTCTTGTTGCCTGGAGAGTTCCTTCAAATGCTTTCTTGGTGATTCTGTTGTTTTCCATTGTGGCCACATGTCCAGCCCATTGCAGTCTCCTACTTTTTAATTTCTGGATGATAGTGGGTTGCTTCCTTAACTGATAAATTTCATTGTTCTTTCGAATTCTCCATACGCCATTCTCCAGCACAGGTCCCCAGATTTTTCTCATTACTTTTCTTTCAAAAACATTCAGTTTTTCTCTTTCATTCTTTGTAAGTGTCCAGCTTTATGAACCGTACAGTACTATGGGGCAGATAATAGTGTTGTATATCTTCATCTTTGTGGTGATTGACAAAGTTTTAATTTTGAGTGGGTTGATTAGTGAGTACAGACATCTTGAGCCTGAGGCTATTCTTTCATTTATATCCATTGTTATGATATTTTTACTGTTGAAACGTGATCCAAGGTAGTTAAACTGGAAAACTTTTCTGGATTTAGAATGTTGGTCAATTTCAAAGTAAGGATTTGGGTTTATGACTCGACCTATTTCCATATATTCGGTTTTCTCTTGGTTGATCAAAAGCCCAATTTTGCTGGCACTCTGCCTGAGAGATCTGTACATGTCTTTCAGTTTTTCTTCAGTTTCACTCAGCAACACTATATCATCTGCATAAGCCAGGAGTTTTACTTCACTGTGTTCGAGTCGGAGACCATTGTATAGATGTAAATTACTCTCGTGAACCACTTTCTCTAATGCAAGGTTGAAGAGGACACATGAAAGAGCGTCTCCTTGTTGTAAGCCTGTTTTAATTGGAAAGGTGGGGGATATGGACCCTCTGAACTTCACTGCTGCCTGGGAGCCATCCATGCACAGTTGTATCATCCTAAAGTATATACACAATATTCTTATTGCACAGTTTTTTTTCAACAGAAACATTATAGGCTTTAACTTCATTCCCCAAAAAAGAATCCCACAAGATATAAGAGTGTGAAAATACATATAACATGTTAGACTTTTCTTTTGTAGTTACGTATGTGTCTATGTTTGGATGTTATAATGAGAGGCAAACTTTTAAGGACAAAGAAGTTTGAACTAAGTGTATTGATAAGCTTGTGAATCTTTTGGTTACACTTCAGGTTGTCTGTTTAGATCCTTGAAAACATTGCACATGAAGTTTCCTGTAGTAAATGTCCAACAGTATGTATTTTTGTCAGACTTGCAAAGCAAGCACAAACAGAACTTCTGTCATTCGGAGAGAACATTGTTTTTATTTTCTTAAGCATATGGTAAATAAAGTATTGATCGCCATCATCATCAGACATTTTTCACTCACTGTCGTGACATAAAATAGAGCCACCATTTAAACAGATTTACAGTTTATAATGAAATCTACAATGATCCACTTTTTTTGAGTGCATGTTGAATTGAACATTCATAACCAATTAAAACTACATGCTTAAATGCCTTTTATGCTCCACAATTTAACCTACTCCAGTATGCTTCTTTACTTTACCAACTAGTTGCAGGTAATCTTATACTAACTATGTAGTACTATTACTTAAATGCTTTGTTAGGAGTAACAATATTATGAAAAGGATATTTGCAACTCACTATAAAGCGGAGAAGATGAGTCATAGATAAGAACAACAAACAGACTTTCAGAAAGTGAGCTTTCGGCCAACAAGCCGGTCATTGCGAATAGACAACAGACACGCACACACACACACACACACACACACACACACACACACACAGACACAGACACACACACACACACTGAGGCCAGACAGCGAGCAGCAGTGCATGATGGGAGAAGTAACCAGGTGGTGGGAATAAGAAGGAGGCTGGAGTGAGGATGGGGAAGGATGCTAGGATAGTGGTCGGTGAGGGTAAAGTGCTGCTTGTGGGAGCATACCGGGACAAGATGG
This sequence comes from Schistocerca americana, assembly GCF_021461395.2. NCBI lineage: Eukaryota > Metazoa > Arthropoda > Insecta > Orthoptera > Acrididae > Schistocerca > Schistocerca americana. Next base: position 124,721,625 of record NC_060121.1, read on the forward strand.
AGAGTGGGTAGGGCAACAGGGTGCAGTCAGGAGGTTAGATGGAGGGCAGGAGGGGAACAGGAGGTTAAGTGGAAAAGGAGAGAACTTTTGCAAAAAAGCATTGGATCACTCTGAAATTCATCGTCAGATAGGTCAGACAATGCATTACTGCCAACAGAGGACAGAGTTTCTTGCCAGGTACATTGCTGTTATCCCCACTGGGTTTTTGTACACTTTCCACTACAAAGAGAAATATTTATTTCTTGTTCTAATGATTAACTCATTTTTCATACAAACATTGTGTTCCATAAATCCTGTGATCCAGTACAGAGCCTTCAGGGCTCTGGAATGAGCCAACTTATAAATTTAGAGACAGAAGTAACCAATTTTGGCTACTTATGTAAATTATGCTAACAGCAAATTATGATAACCCCTAATCTACCCAAACTATAATTGTGGCAGTGCCCTAATGTACTCAAATTGTAATTACAGCAGTTAGTCTGTATTACTTTGCAAATGATTGTTAGGGAAAAAATATAGCTTTTTTGAGAGGGGGCAGTGCCCCCACTCCTATACTACAGAGCTGCTGTTTTCGTCCAACACTTCTAACAAAGCTATTAGAGTTTATTTTAGTACATATTCCTGTGTGGGGTTAGAGATTTATCTCCAGAGCTAACCTCATGAATGAGCAGTCTGTGACAATTCTCTGACTCCACAATATTAATCCTGCATTTGTATCAGAGATGCCTTTTTGGTAATTTTAAGAATATGATGTTAGTAGTAGCAGTGCTGTCTAATATCTTCACTTAAATTGGTCTGCTAAAGCATGAACCATGGACCTTGCTGTTTGTGGGGAGGCTTGTGTGCCTCAACGATACAAATAGTCATACTGTAGGTGCAATCACAATAGAGGAGCATCTGTTGAGAGGCCAGACAAACATTTGGTTCCTGAAGAGGGACAGCAGCCTTTTCAGTAGTTGCAGGGGCAACAGTCTGGATGACTGATCTGGCCCTGTAACACTAACCAAAATGGCCTTGCTGTTGTGGTACTGTGAACGGCTGAAAGCAAGGGGAAACTACAGCCATAATTTTTCCCAAGGACATGCAGCTTTACTGTATGATTAAATGATGATGGCGTCCTCTTGGGTAAAATATTCCGGAGGTAAAATAGTCCCACATTCAGATCTCCGGGCGGAGACTACACAAGAGTACGTTGTTATCAGGAGAAAGAAAACTAGCGTTCTATAGATCGGAGCGTGGAATGTCAGAACCCTTAATCGGGCAGGTAGGTTAGAAAATTTAAAAAGGGAAATGGATAGGTTAAAGTTAGATATAGTGGGAATTAGTGAAGTTTGGTGGCAGGAGGAACAAGACTTTTGGTCAGGTGAATACAGGGTTATAAATACAAAATCAAATAGGGGTAATGCAGGAGTAGGTTTAATAATGAATAAAAAAATAGGAGTGTGGGTAAGCTACTACAAACAGCATAGTAAACGCATTGTTGTGGCCAAGACAGACATGAAGCCCACACCTACTACAGTAGTACAAGTTTATGTGCCAACTAGCTCTGCAGATGATGAAGAAATTGATGAAATGTATGATGAGATAAAAGAAATTATTCAGGTAGTGAAGGGAGACGAAAATTTAATAGTCATGGGTGACTGGAATTCGAGAGTAGGAAAAGGAAGAGAAGGAAACGTAGTAGGTGAATATGGATTGGAGCTAAGAAATGAAAGAGGAAGCCGCCTGGTAGAATTTTGCACAGAGCATAATTTAATCATAGCTAACACTTGGTTCAAGAATCATGAAAGAAGGTTGTATACATGGAAGAACCATGGAGATACTAGAAGGTTTCAGATAGATTATATAATGGTAAGACAGAGATTTAGGAACCAGGTTTTAAATTGTAAGACATTTCCAGGGGCAGATGTGGACTCTGACAACAATCTATTGGTTATGAACTGTAGATTAAAACTGAAGAAACTGCAAAAAAAGTGGGAGTCTAAGGAGATGGGACCTGGATAAACAGAAAGAACCAGAAACTTCCTGGCAGATTAAAACTGTGTGCCCGACCGAGACTCGAACTCGGGACCTTTGCCTTTCGCGGGCAAGTGCTCTACCAACTTAGCTACCGAAGCACGACTCACGCCCGGTACTCACAGCTTTACTTCTGCCAGTACCTCGTCTCCTACCTTCTAGAAAGAACCAGAGGTTGTACAGAGTTTCAGGGAGAGCATAAGGGAACAATTGACAGGAATGGGGGAAAGAAATACAGTAGAAGAAGAATGGGTAGCTTTGACAAACGAAATAATGAAGGCAGCAGAGCATCAAGTAGGTAAAAAGACGAGAGCTAGTAGAAATCCTTGGGTAACAGAAGAGATACTGAATTTAATTGATGAAAAGAGAAAATACAAAAATGCAGTAAATGAAGCAGGCAAAAAGGAATACAAACGTCTCAAAAATGAGATTGACAGTAAATGCAAAATGGCTAAGCAGGGATGGCTAGAGGACAAATGTAAGGATGTAGAGGCTTATCTCATGAGGGGTAAGATAGATACCTTTGGAGAAAAGAGAACCACTTGCATGAATATCAAGAGCTCAGATGGAAACCCAGTTCTAAGCAAAGAAGGGAAAGCAGGAAGGTGGAAGGAGTATACAGGGTGAGTCACCTAACGTTACCGCTGGATATATTTCGTAAACCACATCAAATACTGATGAACCAATTCCACAGACCGAACATGAGGAGAGGGGCTAGTGTAATTGTTTAATACAGACCATACAAAAATGCACGGAAGTATGTTTTTTTAACACAAACCTACGTTTTTTTAATGGAACCACGTTAGTTTTGTTAGCATATCTGAACATATAAACAAATACGTAATCAGTGCCATTTGTTGCATTGTAAAATGTTAATTACATTCAGAGATATTGTAACCTAAAGTTGACACTTGAAACCTCCGACGTTCAGTTGCGTGTTGTAACAAACACGGGCCATGGTCGGCGAGCAGTATCTGCAGTGACATATTTATGATGACGACCGTGTTTACGAGTGTGGCTGTAGTGCACTGTTGTGGTTTGGTCTAGCTGTCACAGCGTCCGCATGTAGCGCTTGCGGCTATTGTTATTCTGCATTTGTCTCCGCGTGCAGACCAACTGCAGTACACCGTGTTACCAGACGTCTGTGATAGTGTAGTGTTGTAGGAACTGTAACCATGGTGTATTCGAACTCTGAAAAGGCGGAGATGATATTCATATATGGCGAGTGTTGACAAAATGCAGCTGAAGTCTGCAGGGTGTATGCAGAACGGTACCCGGACAGAGAGCATCCAACGTGCCACACATTGCAAAACATCTACCACCAACTGTATGCAACAGGTATGGTCGTAGCACGCAAACGGGTCCGTAACAGGCCTGTCACAGGAGAAGCGGGTGCAGTTGGTGTGTTAGCTGCTGTTGCCATGAACCCACACATGTGTACGTGGGACATTGCGAGAGCCGGTGGACTGAGTCAAAGTAGTGTCATGCGCATACTGCATCGTCACCGCTTTCACCCGTTTCATGTGTCATTACAACAGTAATTACATTGTGATGACTTTAATCATCGAGGGCAATTCTGTCAATGGGCATTAACAGAGAATGCATTGCAGTTCTACCTGTTTACCGATGAAGCAGGTTTCACAAACCATGGGGCAGTGAATCTACGGAACATGCATTACTGGTCCATGGACAATCCTCACTGGCTCAGACAGGTAGAGCGACAGTGACCGTGGACTGTAAATGTATGGTGCGGAATCATTGGCAACCACCTCATTGGTCCTCACTTCATTGCAGGGGCCCAAACAGCTGCAACATACATCGCGTTTCTAAAGAATGATCTGCCAACGTTGCTCGAAAATGTCCCACTGGAAACGCGTCAATGTATGTGGTATCAGCATGATGGTGCACCTGCACATTCCGCAATTAACACTAGGCTGACCCTTGACAGGATGTTCGACGGGCATTTCATAGGACGTGGAGGATGCATAAATTGGCCAGCCCGTTCTCCTGATCATACACCTCTGGACTTCTTTCTGTGGGGTACGTTAAAGGAGAATGTGTACCGTGATGTGCCTACAACCCCAGAGGATATGAAACAACGTATTGTACCAGCCTGCGGCGACATTACACCAGATGTACTGCGGCTTGTACGACATTCATTACGCCAGAGATTGCAATTGTGTGCAGCAAATGAAGGCCACCACATTGAACACCTATTGGCCTGAAATGTCGGGACACACTCTATTCCACTCCATAATAGAAAATGGAAACCACGTGTGTACGTGTACCTCACCTCTCATGGAAATGTACATGTGGGTCAGCAAAAAAAAAACAATAAAAAGGTGTTAGCATGTGGACATAATGTGCTGTTCCAGTCTCTTCTGTACCTAAGGTCCATCACCGTTCCCTTTGGATCCCTACGTAATTCGGTGCTCTCCGATACACACGACCAAACAGCGGAGGAGTGGTATTCAAGCGTCAACTTTAGGTTACAATATCTCCGGATGTAATTAACATTTTACAATGCAGCAAATGGCACTGATTACGTATTTGTTTATATGTTCAGATGTGCTAACAAAACTAACAGGTTTCCATTTAAAAAATGTAGGTTTGTGTTAAAAAACACACTTCTGTGCATTTTTTATGGTTTGTATTAACCAATTATACTAGCCCCTCTCCTCAAGTTCGGTCTGTGGAATTGATTGGTCAGTATTTGATGTTGTTTTACGATATATATGCAGCGGTAATGTTAGGTGACTCACCCCGTATAGAGGGTCTATACAGGGGCGATTTTGTTGAGGACGATATTATGGAAATGGAAGTGGAGGTAGATGAAGATAAAATGGGAGATATGATACTGCATGAAGTAGCCCCGGGAGTAGACAACATTCCATTAGAGCTACTGACAGCCTTGGGAGAGCCAGTCCTGACAAAACTCTATCATCTGGTGAGCAAGATGTATGAGACAGGCGAAATACCCTCAGACTTCAAGAAGAATATAATAATACCAATCCCAAAGAAAGCAGGCATTGACAGATGTGAAAATTACCGAACTATCAGTTTACTAAGCCACAGCTGCAAAATACTAACGCGAATTCTTTACAGACGAATGGAAAAACTGGTTGAAGCTGACCTCGGGGAAGATCAGTTTGGATTCCGTAGAAATGTTGGAACACGTGAGGCAATACTGACCCTACGACTTATCTTAGAAGAAAGATTAAGGAAAGGCAAACCTATGTTTCTAGCATTTGTAGACTTAGAGAAAGCTTTTGACAGTGTTGACTGGAATACTCTCTTTCAAATTCTGAAGGCGGCAGGGGTAAAATACAGGGAGCGAAAGGCTATTTACAATTTGTACAGAAACCAGATGGCAGTTATAAGAGTCGAGGCACATAAAAGGGAAGCAGTGGTTGGAAAGGGAGTGAGACAGTGTTGTAGCCTCTTCCTGATGCTATTCAATCTGTATATTGAGTAAGCAGTAAAGGAAACAAAAGAAAAGTTCGGATTAGCTATTAAAATCCATGGAGAAGAAATAAAAACTTTGAGGTTCGCCGATGACATTGTAATTCTGTCAGAGACAGCAAAGGACTTGGAAGAGCAGTTGAATGGAATGGACAGTGTCTTGAAAGGAGGGTAAAAGATGAACATCAACAAAAGCAAAACGAGGATCATGGAATGTAGTTGAATTAAGTCGGGTGATGCTGAGGGAATTAGATTGGGAAATGAGACACTTAAAGTAGTAAAGAAGTTTTGCTATTTGGGGAGCAAAATAACTGATGATGGTCAAAGTAGAGAGGATATAAAATGTAGACTGGCAATGGCAAGGAAAGCGTTTCTGAAGAAGAGAAATTTGTTAACATCGAGTATTGATTTAAGTGTCAGGAAGCCGTTTCTGAAAGTATTTGTATGGAGTGTAGCCATGTATGGAAGTGAAACGTGGACGATAAATACTTTGGACAAGAAGAGAGTAGAAGCTTTCGAAATGTGGTGCTACAGAAGAATGCTGAAGATTAGATGGGTAGATCACATAACTAATGAGGAGGTATTGAATAAAATTGAGGAGAAGAGGAGTTTGTGGCACAACTTGACCAGAAGAAGGGATCGGTTGGTAGGACATGTTTTGAGGCATCAGAGGAACACCAATTTAGTACTGGAGGGAGAGGATAAAAATCGTAGAGGAAGACCAAGAGATGAATACACTAAGCAGATTCAGAAGGATGTAGGCTGCAGTAGTTACTCGGAGATGAAGAAGCTTGCACAGGATAGAGTAGCATGGAGAGCTGCATCAAACCAGTCTCAGGACTGAAGACCACAACAACAACAACAACGCGCATTCTGTGAAATGTAGATATCCACCTTTCAGTTGTACACTGTACATATTGTTAACATTAAGGTTTGTTAATTATATTCTCAAACCATACAGAGTGATTTTCTAAGAGTAAAAGCCTGCTGGAATGTATCATGGTTGTATATGATGGCTCAGAATTTCTATAGTTTGTCACAACTTTGTCACACTTTTTTAATCATTTTTGAGAGTTATGTGCAGCAGCAGACTAGAGATGTGTGCTGCAATATTCCAAAGCTGATTTTTTATGAACATAAATGAAGATTTTAATGTATTCATTCAGTACCATAACCAGAAAGTTGGAACATGGTAAATTAATTTTTGTGTCATTTTTTTATTGTCAACAACTGCAAAACTATTGAATCAATAGAATCATACCTCATGAAAGAACTCCTCCACAGGGGAAAATCTGTTTCATACATAATGTCATTGCTCTAAAAGCACACCAATGGAATTAATTAATATAACATAATTTTTCAACAAAGTTTTGGGTACTGTAAACAATTACACATAATTATGTGCAATGGGAAAAAAATGATTTTTCACTACACTCTTATTAAACAAAAATGGATGTTAAACTATTGCTTTCTTAATCAAAAACAATGGTTTAGAAGACTGTGAGAAGATTGGATGAGCTAAATCTGTTGCCAATAAATACATGCACTATATCAAACTACTATAAACAATATAAGGCAAAGATAAATTGCTACTCACCATAAAGATGACACGCTGAGTTGCAGACAGGCACAACAGTTGTAGATAGACACAACAAAAAGGAAAAAATTCACATTAGCGCTTTCAGCCAAAGCCTTCTTCAGAATAGGAAGTGCACACACACACACACACACACACACACACACACACACACACACACAGTCATTCACGCAAGCAAACATAAATGACAGCCATTTATGGAAGCTCCAGATGGATATGTGTGTGTGTGTGTGTGTGTGTGTGTGTGTGTGTGTGTGTGTGTGTGTGTGCGAGTGTATACCTGTCCTTTTTTCCCCCTAAGGTAAGTCTTTCCGCTCCCGGGATTGGAATGACTCCTTACCCTCTCCCTTAAAACCCACATCCTTTCGTCTTTCCCTCTCCTTTCCTCTTTCCTGATGAAGCGACTGTGGGCTGCGAAAGCTTGAAATTTTGTGTGTGTGTTTGTATGTTTTTTTAATGTGTCTATCTACCAGCGCTGTCCTGTTTAGTAAGTCACAGAATCTTTGTTTTTTAATATATTTTTCCCATGTGGAATGTTTCTTTCTATGTGTGTGTGTGTGTGTGTGTGTGTGTGTGCGTGTGTTTCCTCTTCTGAGGAAGGCTTTGGCTGAAAGCTAATGTGTATTTTTTTCTTTTTGTTGTGCCTACCTGCAACTCAGTGTGGCACATTTATGGTGACTACCAAACTATCTTTGCGTTATATTGTAGATATTCCAACATGGAGCTCCCATTGTTTGATTTCACACTACTGTAACGTATTTTATAATTATGTTGATTGTCAGATGTATTTGTTGACAACAAATTTACACAACATTAAAAGTAATGTAAAAATATAGAGCTTATAATATTTTAAATTTTCTTTATGTGGCAATGAGAAACTCTACCAGCTCTTCTTTTTGGGTTTGAACATCAGACTGTCTAATTGATGCATCTGTTGAGTCAAGTTTCTTAACTGGGTGCTCACTTGTGCTGTCAGAAATTGTACCAAGCTTCCCCAGGCTATGTTTATCAGCAAGTTCTGTAATGTTCATGCTGGTTGCAGTTTTGTTACGCCCATTTTCTGCAATTAAATCCAAATCAGTGTTTCCTGTGCTTTGGGAGTCTGTTTGTTTGGGTTGCAACCCTGTTCTTTTTTCATCTGTACCATCTGGTTTCCAAAGCTGTATGGCAATATTGAAAATATTCTGTTGAAAAATCCCTCCATGTTGCTCATTGATGTTTATCTTGACTGGAATGATGAATTTGAATCCGCTGTCCTGATGTCCTCTCACTGCAGCATTAATATTGGATGGCACCTGTAAAGCATGAAAAGATAAATGAAAGTTTACAGTTAGCTGTATGGCTCAAAGCCAACACTATGGCAAATTCCACCAACATTGTATGTCTGTGCTGGAAATGTGCATGCTTGCTTCTACTACTGACATGCAAACTGTGTAAGTCTTGCATACATGAACACTGTTACTTTTGAAAATTGTATGATGTGGAAGAAACATTTTACATTGTGTATCTTCATTATAAATTTTATTTGATTTCTTTCTCAATCCATGAAACAATGTACACCATGTGGATTTCATCATTCAAGACATAGACAAATTAACAGCACACATTTGGTTTCTTACATAATAACAGACAATGAATTATCTTTTAATCTGTAATTACATTTGTTTTTTAGTCTTATATATTTATTATATCTTCATACAGAACTTTTTAATTAAGTAAAATTTTTAATGCATATACTCGATTACTGTATAAAAACTTTTAATTTGTAAATAATTTTTTAGTTTTGCTTTGAAAGAGTAGATCATATCAATGTCTTTTATATGGTGTGGTAATTTATTATATAATTTGATGGCATTGTACAGTAAACTTTGCTGAGTTTTTTAACTTCAATTTTTCTGTCTAGATGCAAATTATAATTGTTTCTAGTTTCATAATCCTGTAGTAAACAATTCTGAACATGGTATTCAATATTTTTCATATGTGACACTCTGAAAAATATATTCACAAGGGACAGGTAAGATGTCCAGCACTTAAAGAAGTTTAAGGTAGTGAACCATACTTCCACTCTTGATTATTATACATATTGCTCTTTTCTATGACCTGAATATAGTTTGGATATTTTTTCTACTCACTCCCCAAAAATTTTTGTCATTACTAGTGACAGAATGAATAAAAGCGAAATGTAAAGATCTGATACATTAAATATCTCAAACTGACATAAGAAATCAGAGGGCATAGCATGCTGTACAGACTCTGTTACCTTAGGCATTACACCCAAATTTAACCATGTTGGACGTTTCAAAGACCTGCTCTCCTTCTCCCAACCCCTGCAATGTAAACACTTTTTTGCCACCAATCCCTCCAACCAAAGTCAACCTAATGCCAACAAGAACCCTGCCTCTCCCAGTTCATACCACCCTCTAACATTGATCCTCCCCCCTCCCACCTAACCACTCCAAGGTCACCTTCCAGAAATTCCTTAGCTCCAACTTGACTTCAGCACCCCTCCCCAGGTACCTCCCTCAGAACACCAATCTTTCAGCAGAAGAAAGAACAGCCATACACAATCTCAAAATAAATCCTTATCTAATCATCGTACCTGCAGACAAAGGTTCCACCACTGTTATTTTGAATGACATTATCTAGGAGAAGGATTCTGTCAGTTATCTGCCTCCTCCACCTATAAACTCTGCCAGAATGATCCCTTTCTGGAAGTCCAACATAATACCCATCCCTCCTTAGAGCTTCAGGCCCTTCCCAGAGCCCTCCCCTGAATCCATTTCCCTCCTGACCCCTATGAAACCCTGCACACCCACCTTCTACATGCTTCCCAAAATACACAAACCCAACAATCCTGGATCCCCATTGCATCTGGTTATAGTACTCCCACTGAAAGAATGTCAGTTCTCGTTGACCAGCACTTCCAACCAACTGCCCATAATCTAGCCTCCCACATCAAAGATACCAACCACTTCCTTCACCAATTCTCCACTGCCCAACTCCTTTACCTCCTGGATCCCTATTCGTCAGTGTTGACATCAACACCCCACATGCCCATGATCTTACCCATACTGGACACTACCTTTTAGACTCCAGACACACTACCTCAATCCTAATATGCCTTACTAACTTTATCCTAACTCACAACTACTTCTCTTTTGAAGGGAAGATATACAAACAAATCTGTGGCATAGCCATGGGCAAACACATGACACCCTTATATGCCAGCCTGTTTATTGGCCATTTAGGGGAGACATTCCTAGCATCCCAAAACACCAAATCCCTAGTCTGTTTCAGGTACATTGATGATATCTTCATGATCTGGACTATCCTTGTTCCTCCACAACCTCAACATTTTCTGTCCCATCTGCTTCATTTGGTGCTCCTCCGCCTAGCATGCCACATTCTTGGACATCAGTGTCCTCTGATATGATGGCTCCATCCACACCTTTGTCCACATTAAACTCACCAACCACCAACAGCACCTGAATTTCCACAGTTGTCATCCATTCAACTTCAAAAAGTCCCTCCCATACAGCCTGGCCACCTGGGGATGGCATACCTGCAGTGACAAGAACACCCTTTGCTGGTCTCACAAAGGCCTTCACTGACAGGCACTAAGCCCTTGACCTAATCTGCAAACAGATCTCCTGTGCCATTGCCCCACACACACCCAATCCTCCCACCATTTCCAAGAACCAGCTTCAAAGGAGTTCCCCCTTTGTCACCCAATACCACCCCCAGACTAGAACAAATGAACCACATTATTCATCAGGGCTCCCTGTGAGAGACCCAGGTGCAAGACCTGACCAATCCTCCTACCCAGTGCTTCCCATTCCAGTCCTGTCACAGACTTATCCTACCTCATCAGAGGCAAGCCACTTGTGAAAGCAACCATGTCAAATATCAGCTCTGCTGCAATCATTGCACAGCTTTTTGTATTGGTATGACAACCAACCAGCTGTCCACCAGGATGAATGGCCACTGCCAAACTGTGGCCAAGAGCAAGGTAGACCAGCCTGTGGCACAACGTGCAGGTGAACATAACAAGTTTGATTTCAATGGTTACTTTACAACCCGGACCATCTGGATCCTCCCCTCCACAGCCAGCTTTTCCAAACTGCACAGATGTGAATTAGCCTTGTAACACATTCTCTGCTGTCAAAATTATCCCAGCCTTGGTCTATGGTAATGTACTGGTCTCACACCCTCCAGCCAACAGTTTCCACCTCCTCTGCCCTTTCATTTCTTTCCTATTTTTGTCCCCTCATGCACTTTGTTTGCTGCCCTTTGCCAATGCACCTTACTGGCTCCTCTCCTTTTTCACTCCATTTCCCTCCTCCACTAATAAACCTCCCTGCTCCACTGTTGGCAGTCTAGTCCCTACCTGCTCTGCCAGACAGTAGTCTTCTCTCCCCACCCATGCCCTGCTATCCCTTCCCCTTTCTCATCCCTCCAGATTGCTGCTTCCATTCTATGTGACAGTTACCACAGATGGCAGTCATGTGCATGAGGTGTGCCTGCTTATGTGAATGAAAGCATGTGTGTTATTCTTCTGGAGAAAGCTTCAGCCAAAAGCGAAATGCATAATTCTCTTTCTATTGTGCCTGTCTGCAACTCAATGTGTCATCTTTATGGTGAGTAGCAGTCTGTCTTTTCCTTATAGTGTAGACTCTGCTCTTCCCATTTTGACAGTCAACATGCATTCCAAGAAGTTTTTTATGTTTCACACTTTGATTGGATTCATTATTTACTTTAAGGTTATTGTAAGCTGGTTTTTGTGGTGACTTCATTGTTTGTTGCCTACTTACATACATGGTTAAGTGTTCCTTTAGCTTTGACTCTTAGTACTTCTGGTGACTAGTCAGTGATCAGTATGCTGGTCATTTGCAAACAGTATTGTTTGCCCATGTTTGATATTTTGGGGGAAATCATCAATGTAAATTAGGAACGGTATTAGACCTAGCACACTACCCTGTGGTATACCTGATTTGTGAATTTTGGATTACAAACATGTTTTTCAGTATAGTTAGAGCTATTTGATACATTTCACTCAGTTGTATTCTATTTTCTAGATGTACTGGAACCACTTGTTCACCACATTCCTTATTCCTGGTTCATCTAGTCTATTGAGCAGTATTTTGTGATCTATCACATCGAATGCTTTGTTAGACCAAGAAATATACCTGCCTCATACTTTCCTTTATCCAATGCTTCTAGGACATGTTTTGTGAGCTATATTGTTGCCAATTCAGTGTCTTTCCCTGACTGAAAGCAGACCTGGTCTTTGGAAAGAGCCAGGAAAGCAGCCCTGTTTGAATGATTGATTCATGATGTCAGCTAATGGGGGATATTAGATTCAGGCAAAATGGTATTTCATCCAGACCTACTGAAATTTTGTTTTTGAATTTGAAAACTGCTTTATAAACTTCCCCCTTTACTGCAGGTGGTAACACACATTTATTTAGGTTTTTGAGATAAGGGGTTGTTTGAAATTTTTCCTGTAATTTTGCTCTGATACTCCTGGAGTAGTTACTCATCACCATACATTAACATAATGAAACAGACTGATAAAATGTATGAACTGTTGAACAAGTTCCTTCTTCTGAAGTAGAACTCACACACGCAATGCTACTATCTCCAGGCACCGGGATGAGCTGTCACTCTGTCTGGTGCAGACCAAGTACAAAAGCTCAAATACTTTAGCAGTCTTTTTCAATATGCCTGTCTGCAACTCAACATCTCCTCTGTGTGGTGAGTAGCGGTTTATCCTTTATCATAGTGTATTACTCCATCTTGGACTTTGCATTGTTTAAAGTAGTTATTTATATAGTTTGCCAAATCTTTGGATTTTTTATTAGTGTCCTTTTGTCTTTGATTTTTAAGTTTGATCAATTCATCTTTATGTTACGTATTTCATGCTTTACAACCTTCCATAGTGCTTTATTTTCCTTTTCAGCAGTGAGTATCAGTTTGGAATTATGAGCACTCTTTGCTGCAAGGAACACTTTCCCATATGTTTCCTTAGAATGTTTATAAAAGTGTGAGAAAGATGGATTAGTTTGGCTGTTTTTATGGAGCTCAGGTACTTCAGTGTTTGGGATGGTTTATTGATATATTTTATCACTGTTTTGTTTGTTTGACTGTTCTTAGAGGATGTAATACTTTATGAAAAGTTCCTTAAAATTTTAGTTTGAATAGTATCATGAAATTTTTGAAGTGTTCATTTGCATCTACCTCTGTGTGTACTACCTCACATGTTTGGTCTATTATTTATTTGACAAGCTTATGCCTTTTTGGATTAGAAAATGTTCAACTGTAGGTGTGCATTTTCTTTGTTTTTCTATAGCCACTTTATACTTTGAAATTTGACTGAAGCAGTCAGATAATTCTAGATTTACTTAAACCACCCAACAGATTTCTTTGTCTAAATCTGCTGACACATTACCAGTAGTTGCTCTAAATTGGTTTGTTATTCTTGTTGCTTTGTTAACCATCGACACTAAATTGAAACTTGGACTGATACTTAAGAATAGGTCAGAGGTAACACCAGAATTCAGTATATGTATATGTATTTAGGTCTATACATCTGAGGATATTGCTCCTTGGAGTGGATGTCATATCACAAACTTGATTTAGTTTATACAAAAAGATATACATATCTCCAATAGGAGATGTGTATACCCATAAAATAGACAATTTTCTACACTTATATTGGTCCCTTAATTTTGTTGCTGCCAAATCAAAATGTGTGGGACATTAATGTTCACAGTTGCACCATCGTTGCTGACCTAGAATTGTGGTAGCATTTCACAACCCATCCAAATGATGGTGTATTGATGGATGATTCTATTGACTCTATAAACAAATTAATTTCCTGGTTGTATAATAATAGATTATTGTAAAATAAAAGTAAAGCTGCACATAACCTATTCAGGGCCTTCAAAAATCACCCTACTTGTATGGATCTCATCCTAAACTTGAAACAATAGAACAAGTTAAGAAATTAAAATTTATTGGGATGTGAATGGGCAGTAACTTACAACAGAATATTATGAGAGGAATGCTACTCAAAAGACTGAGCAGTCTGTGCGATGCATTTCAAATTTTTAGGAAGTCTTGTGATATCACAACACTAAAGACAGTTTATTTTGCATTAGGAACTTTAGAGGCAGTAACCTTTGTTAACAAGGACCTGTGAGGTCAACGTGTCTGTTAACAATTATAATACATTTTTCAGTGCAAACATTTTGTGAGCCAAATAATGGCCAGGAGTCCATTTGCTGTGAGAAATATGGGCAGTAAATCATCCTCCCCACCCCGTTCATGAAAACAATAATACATCTCATCTAGGAATAAAGTTAAAAATATTTTATGTACACAGTTTTTATTCAGTTAATGAATATCTAAAGACCAATTTGCATTAGCACCAGTTGAACTTTTATTGTAGTTATTATTAGTATTATAATTTTTATCACTTTCAATGTTACAGTGTTACTAATTGTACTGTATAAGTCTGACACAGAAGTTACATAATTTTTGTTAAGTCATGCTATATAATTGTATTATTGTAGCTTATTATATGAAGGGAAGTCAGATGAAAACTGAACACATGCCACAATGGGACCATGGAACGGTTCCATTCAAAAGTAATCACAACATGCTTTAAGACATTTATCCCTCTGGGAGATGAGATGATCAATTCCTGTTTCACAGAATGTGGTCAGCCACCACTGACAGATCCACAATTGCACCCACTCTTGCACTTCTACATTTGACTGAAACTGAGGTCCACGCAAGTCTTTCTTCAGGTTGCCAAAGATGTGAAAATCACATTGTGAAAGATCCAGGCTGTAGGGACCCTACCAAATCGCTGAAGCATAGCCTTCATCTGATTGACAGTGTGAGGTGGGCGTTATTGTGCAATAGGACAATTACGTCCAACAGCATTTTGACAGACCAAGCCAAAAAGTAAAGCCAACAATGAAAACATCTCGCATCTCCTCTGCGAAAGAAATCCAAAGCAGTTTACACAGTTTTGGTAAGGTCATGATGACCATCTTCAACTGCAGGGGGTATCTGCTTGTCAATCAAAGTACAGCAGTATGAAGACATAGTTTAGAAAGTGTGTTGTGTCATAAAGTCAAAATGCCCAGGAATACTGTTGGACAGGATGATCATTTTGTTGCACAATAATGTCAATGTCCACACTGCCAGTCACAAAAAGGCTACGCTACAGCTGTTTGGTTGGGAAATACTGCAGCATCCTCCATACAGCCTGGATCTTTCACCAGTGACCTATAGAAACACTTGTGGATGTCAGTTTATGTTGGATGAGGTAGTACAATAGTAGGTGTGGTTGTGGATCAGTCAGCAGCCAACTGCATTCTACCAAACAGAAATTGGTCATCTCAACTCCCAGTGGTATAAATGTCTTAACATGTTTGGTGATTAATTTTGAATGTAACCATTCCATGGCCCCACTGTGGTGGACATTCAGTTTTCATGTAACTGCTCCTTATAGCATATTAAAATATTTTTATGCTACATTTTTGTATTTCAATGCACATGACTTGTCATATATATTTTATTCACTGTACAATACAATATTATTGGGTCCAAAATAAATAAATGAATAAATATAAACAAAGAAGTTGCTAGTAACACTATCATACTTTTATAGTTTTGGCACTAATTAAAAGTTCATTATGTTACATTATGTAACTATGGTATTGAAGTTCTGGTTACTGGATAAATAATTTAGGAGTAAAGGCAACAACTCACTAAATAGTAGAGGTGTTGAGATATTGACAGGCACACAGACAAAACTGAACTTTGCTAGCTATCACATGAATCTGTATTTGAGCTAAACTACACAAAAAGTGCTAGAATGGTATGTGTTATATCTAAATATCAACTGTGTATTCCATGTAAAAAGTCTTTCTCATACATCAATGTAAATAATCAAAGCTGTACATGCTATTTCAATGTGGTCTGATGTTATGTAGTCTACTATGCACATATGTATTTTGTATAGTATTGTTCACCCTATATGAGTGTGTATATATATACTATGTATTTTTTGACGAAATCCATGCAATGTAAATTGTCTCTGGATGAATAAACTACTACTACTACTACTACTACTACTACTCTCTCTCTCTCTCTCTCTCTCTCTCTCTCTCTCTCTCACTCACACACACACACACACACACATACACACATACACACAAACAAACATATTGTGCTGGCTATATTGTGCCAACTGAATGCACTGTGGTAGACATGCAGTACTGCAGCTTGACATGTGCGAGAGGGTGTGTCGGGTGTAGTGAGCAAGGAGAGGGAGGGACAGGGAGTGGGCCTGACATTATTGGTACAGGAATAACAAGACTTTGGGATAACTCATTGAATATCCTATATTTTTTTCATAATAAGTTATAATTATACAGTATTTCAAAAAAATTGTAATTATTAAATGTCTAGATCCAATTTGTTATAAAAATTTAAATAATGTATGTTTGACGTTTGAAAAACCAATAGCTAAAAAGGTTTTCTTTCCAATATCCTGTGTACAATATATGTACTGAGAAAGAGATTTATGTGGACAGATAAATAAATAAATAAATGTAACTGAATAAGAAGTTGGCATTCATATTCATATCAGCAATATAAAAAGATAAAAGTGGCCTACATTAAGGAAACATACATACGTATTAAGTGTTTGGAATACAACATGTTTTGACACCTTCTTATCAAATTTAGTTTTTGGGCATGATATGTACTCAAACTGAAGAAATTACATTTACAAAATGACAGGTTTAGAATGTTCAGAATCCTTTCCAAAGTTTCAATACAATATTCAGAAAAACTGTGATTAGATATTTCTGCGGGCTGAGATGGGATACACACTGAAGTAATTAAAGCAGTATATCTCATAGTAGCACCTTTTCTAACTCTAATAATTGACAAACTTTTGAATAGAGCTGCTTTCCCAATATGTTGAAGTATACAGAAGTTAAACTTTTGCTCAAGGAAAGATCAAGGTGAGACATGGAAAACTACTGACTTATTTTTGTTTTTCAAACCCCATCAAAAATGCAGGTGAAAGTAGCTGGAATCTAGAGCAAGAATTTTGTGGTATAATATGAGAATATTGTAAGTAAACTAATTGGGTTCGAATGCAGAAAAAGTACTGCAGATGCAGTAAACATCTTTCTCGAAAAGACTAGCATAGTGTTACATCAAAGGATTAATGTTGCAAGTACCTTTGGGATATTACTGAGGCCTTCAACTCAGTAAACTATGCATTGTTTATCAACAGATTACAAATATGTGGGATTAAGAGGAGTATTCTGCAGTCGATCACATCACACCAGCTCAACACAAAGGCAAAACTAAGAATACTCACTTCTTCGAATGCAGTTGTTGTGCCTGGGGGTCCCATATTAGGTCATGTTCCTGTATCATCTCAATGAATTGTCAGTAAATATAAATTCTCTCAGTTTGGTTTGGAGGTGATCCACCCGTATTATAAAAACCCAACTGGTACTGTTCAAAACCGCACATTAATAAAGCCAGAAGATTAAAATAGATCATAATACTCAACTTACGGAAGAATTTCATGTGATCAAATTTCTTGGTTTGAACTGGGACAGGAATTTCAGTTAAAATACACATGCTGAATTCATGTCAAACAAATTATTGGTTTGGTTATAATAGAGGGAAACACTCCACGTAGGAAATATATATCTAAAAACAAAGATGATATCAATATAATGGAAGGAAACATTCCACGTGGGAAAAATTATATATAAAAACAAAGATGAGGTGACTTACCGAACAAAAGCGCTGGCAGGTCGATAGACACACAAACAAACACAAACATACACACAAAATTCAAGCTTTCGCAACAAACTGTTGCCTCATCAGGAAAGAGGGAAGGAGAGGGGAAGACGAAAGGAAGTGGGTTTTAAGGGAGAGGGTAAGGAGTCATTCCAATCCCGGGAGCGGAAAGACTTACCTTAGGGGGAAAAAAGGACAGGTATACACTCGCACACACGCACATATCCATCCACACATACAGACACAAGCAGACATATTTCAAATATATGTCTGCTTGTGTCTGTATGTGTGGATGGATATGTGCGTGTGTGCGAGTGTATACCTGTCCTTTTTTCCCCATAAGGTAAGTCTTTCCGCTCCCGGGATTGGAATGACTCCTTACCCTCTCCCTTAAAACCCACTTTCTTTCGTCTTCCCCTCTCCTTCCCTCTTTCCTGATGAGGCAACAGTTTGTTGCGAAAGCTTGAATTTTGTGTGTATGTTTGTGTTTGTTTGTGTGTCTATCGACCTGCCAGCGCTTTTGTTCGGTAAGTCACCTCATCTTTGTTTTTATATATAAAAACAAAGATGATGTGACTTACCAAATGAAAGTGCTGGCAGGTCGACAGACACCTGGTGTTTGTTTGTGTGTCTGTCGACCTGCCAGCACTTTCATTTGGTAAGTCACATCATCTTTGTTTTTAGATATAAATTATTGGTTTGCATTTTCTTTGCAAATATTAGCAATTTTTTTTTGACATCAAAACTAAAAAGTAGTGTATCATAATTATTTTCAGTCTGTTATTAGGTAAGGTATATTTCTGTAGGAAAGGTCAAATATCATATCTTGAATACTGAAGCTGCAGAAGAAAATTGTTAGATACATGTTATAGTATATTAATGTTGTGTTACAAGATTTCTGTTCACCAGAGTTCCTATTGACTGTGCGTTAGTGATCTTTTGTGCCCAATGCTTATTGTTATCTCTTCTACTAGTCGTTTGTTCATTATCCATTGTCTTACAAAGGAATGAGATGTTATTGACTCTGTATCAATTCACGGTTGTGTGTGAAAACTTGGGCATGGAGATTGTCATCCGGATTATTCAAACATTGTCTCAATATTTATGGACTACATAATAAAAGACACCAATTTAAGTTTACACTGGTCTGCATAATTATTCTTAGATTGAATGACGCCAGATTTTCCTTTCAGGATTAAATTTTGTGGCACTGTTTGTATTGGCAGTTAAAGTGCAGCAATGTAGAGAGTCTGCAGTGAGTGATGAGTTTAACTGTGCCAATTCTACTACCTGTTTCAAAATTTTTATCCACACCAACCATTACCTGTACAATCAAGTGAGCACTGCACCTTGCTCCTCTGTATACTAGCCACGCAAAGGAGAGTTCATGTAAATGCATTTCAAAATAATATTCTTTAATAGGATGTACACAGCAAAAACAGACTTGTTTCTCCTAATTGACCCCTTCCTATAAATTTATAAAATTGTAATTTTATATAGATACTACAATTATTTGATAAAAATAATTTTGACTACACTTTCAACAAAGGAAAAAAAGATAATTATATGCTCCCACACACCAACTATAATGATGTGTTCATATAATGTAATTTTATATAGATACTACAATTATTTGATAAAAATCATTTTGACTACACTTTCAACTCAGGAAAAAAAGATAATTATATGCTCCCACACACCAACTATAATGATGTGTTCATATAGGGATGAAAATATACAAAATTTGTAGGCTAGAACACACTCACATGAAACCATATTATCTAAAAAGCAGGTTTTAGGATGTTGTTGAAGGAATGCTACCATTCTGCAGGGATGCTACTATTCTGCAGAAAAATTCATGCAGAATGAACTGATAATTTGAACAAGGTATAAATTAATAATAGCAGTCTTAATGAAATTGTTTACTAACTGTCAGTGAACGGAAAATTTGACTGATTTTTCATTTTGAAAGAAACTGCTTATCTATTCCACATTTTCTAACTTTATGTGTAGCTTTCTGTGACACAAATTGGAATTTTTTGAAGGAATTATGATTTTCCAATATAGTTAATATTATTTCTGCTAACCTGTTCATAGTTTTCCTCTTTCGAGTTATTCACATTTTTCAAATATTCAGACATGTCTCCAGTATCAATATCATTCTGCAGGTTGAAAGCAGCCATGGAGTGAGCGGTATTGGAATGTGTACTTGGAATGTCTTGCTCTTTCTTCTTCAGAACCACTTTA
This sequence comes from Schistocerca americana, assembly GCF_021461395.2. Classification (NCBI taxonomy): domain Eukaryota; kingdom Metazoa; phylum Arthropoda; class Insecta; order Orthoptera; family Acrididae; genus Schistocerca; species Schistocerca americana. Next base: position 124,741,792 of record NC_060121.1, read on the forward strand.
TCCCATTCTCCAACCTTATCCCACCGATGCCGTGCATGACGTGGTCCTCGCAATCCACATGCATCCTTTCCTGGAACAAAAGTCATTCCTTTATTGGTATATTAAATACCATTGCTATACAGAAATATTTACATGGAAATGAAAGGGAACAGAATGAAAAGAAGAAACTAAAGTTACACAATGATGGTACTGACAGCCTTCTCTTCCAAAATTTCTTACTAATATACCTGTTTTGCAAAGTTTGTTGTTGTCTTCTCTGAGATGCTGTTTACATTAGCAGTTATAACTACTATCATATTATGTTTTTAAGGAGGCTTGATGTTCCTGATTTTTACTCAATAAACTGCCACACTACTTCTGGTAAATCTAAATATCCATCTCAAATCTTCTAAATGTACAGGGTGGAGCAGAGGAAAAACATGTTTTTTGAACCACTAGTAAACAGCGACGAGAGGGGGTATTGACCTTGAATGAATGTTGCCAGACTGCCCATACAATGCAGTTTCAGTCGCTATGGAGCATTGGAGCATAGAGAATTGTGTGTTCGTTGTCGAGCAGTACTTTAGAAACAATGATTCCCTAGTCACAGTGCAACGTCTTTTTCCATCAAAATTTTAGAGTTGGACGTCAAGGTGCAGTGTCTGATTGAAATACTGTACTCTGATGGGTTGCAGCATTTAGAAGCGCTGGATCTGTGATGAAAAAGAAACCACCTGGTCTTCCCGTTCAGTTCATACTCCAGAAAATGTAGACCGAGTGAGAATGGCAGTTCTTGCTAGTCCGAAACGATTGGCTAGACGACAGGCTGTAGCGCTGGGTATCCCACGTTGTTCGCTTCACCACATCTTACATGATGATCTTAAGTTTCACCCATACAAGATAATGATCATCCAGCAGCTTATTGAAGAGGATTTTGTTCAGTGCAGAGAGTTTTGTCACGTAACGGACGAAATTTTTACGGAAGATGGAGATGCTACAGTTTTTATGAGTGATGAAGCACATTTTCATGTAGATGGTTATGTCAATGTTCAAAATTGTCAGTATTGGGTGCCAGAGAACCCACATTAATTACACCAAAGACCTCTCCACAATTTAAAAGTAACACTGTGGTGCTGCATTTCAAAGATGGTGGTTGGTGGACCCTATGTTTTTGAAGAGGAGGGAACTGCAGTTACTGTGACATCAGTGTTCTATGTTAGAATGTTAAACAACTTTCTTTGTCTAGAAGTTGAAAGGCATCAAGTGAACATGAGAGAAATATGGTTTCAGCAGGATGGTGCCACAGCTCACATGGCAAGAGCATCCATGGAGATGGTTCAACATATGTTCCCAGGACATGTTATTTAGAGATATGGTGATGTTTACTGGTCCCATCGCTCACACGACTTGTCGATGTGTGACTTCTTCTTGTGGGGATATTTAAAATCAAAAGTCTACATGAACAAGCCTCACACAATCGATGACCTGAAGAACTCCATTCATCAGGAAATTGAAGCCGTGCTGAATGAAATGTTAGAGAGAGCAATGCATAACTTTCGGTAGAGGAGCAAAATTTGTATCCAGCAAGAAGAACGTCATCTCCAAGACATTTTTTGAACCAAATTAAAGTATGTATATTTCAAATCCGCATTAAAAAATCTATCACTCAATACTTGTTTTTATTTTTATCAAACCATGTCTGAGTCATTCAGTAGTGAAAAAGATGTGTTTCCTCTGCTCCACCCTGCACAAGTCATCACAGCTAGTTTGACAACATTTTTTCACATAGGCAATTTATTATTTGGCAGCCCTCCCTTACCCCTCACCCCCCTTTTCCCTTGTACACTTCCAACTGGGTCAGTTTTTAGTACTAATTGTGATTCACAGATCTTACTCTTGGATGCCCCTGGTGCCTCTCTCAGCTAGGTATGACAAGCGACAGCTACTAATTGTCGTATGTCCCATACAGAATTCTTACAGTTGCAGCACCTATGCCAACATGGTGCCCCATGTGGCACCTTGTGTTGCTTGTGCCTTAAACCAGTCTTGCATGCACTATCACAGAAATGAATAAGAAACTGAAAAGGGAAAACCTCACACAAAGATAAATAGGAACTAGACTTGGGGAGAATTTACTGAAGAAATGTGGGTAAGGATGTGTGGAAAGATGTAGGACATAGACTGATCTTTGACATGGTATGTAAGGAAAGGAGAGACCACCAGCATAGAATAAGTGTGAGATTATGAAACAAAAACTGGAGCAAATTGTCGTATGTTGGTAGAGGAGTGAAGGAGTGGAACAATTTGCCAGGAGATACCCACAGTCCATTTCCAGAAAGCATCACTAAATTTAAACACCTGATTGAACATTCACAAAACACCAAAAATTAAGGAAAAGAAGATAAAGGTAAATTTACTTGTGTATAATTATGTGATACACAGATGTCATATTCACTGTCTTGGCAACAATCATATTGCCATTATTGTAATTATTATTGTTATGAAAGTTTTTGTAATATCTTTAGCATGTGTTGTTCCCAGTCAGATGTAAGAGAGGAACTTAAGGCCATAATCTGGTCAGGCTAGGTAAATAATAACTAAATAAAAATATTTGTGTGCAAACAAAAATGATTTAATTTTCCAAACAGTTGGGCTAAATTTGGAGCACACCTGTATTCTGAGGAAAATACTTGCTCCTACGTATAGCATGTTCACTAAGTCCAAATGATGCGATGTTTTTCTCAGCATGACTGATAGAAGATATAGGCCTGCTGTTAGACTTTTCTGTTTAGAAAAAAATCATCACTTCCAGCATCCTACGAAAATGTCTAAGTCAGTTGTTGATCAATGTAAAGTCCAGTTAGGAATATCAACAATATTATGAAAGTGTAGAGCGCTACTCACCATAAAGATGACCATTGAATTGCTGGCACAAGAAAAAACTGTTGCACATTTAGTTTTCAACCAGATCCTTCTTCAGAAATGAAAAGAAAACACACATTCATACAAGCATGCACACCTTACACACACACATGACCGCTATCTCCAGCTGCTCTCGCCAGCACCAGTGAGTATCAATCTATCTTTTTCATAATGCTGTTAAGTCAGTTATTGAAATATTATGCAGAAAAATGCAATAGGCAGTCTGGATGAACACCTGAAAATATATGTTGTATAATGTGATGTGTCTACAAATACAGTAACACAACTGTGGCAATACTGCAGCCATGAGATTATTGTGAATCCTACTCTCATAAATAAGTGTATTAATAAGAAATAGAAGTTGCTTTAAAATGTTTCTTCTTGTTATGCATATAATATAGGTTACTTACACTTGAGCGTTAGTGTCATGTTAAATAAGTGAAAACAGCGTGAAAAGTATATTTTTCTTCTTTTGTCTACAGTTATATTTTTAGGTCTAATTGTACAATTAGAATCATATTGAAAGAGTAAGGATTTCATCAAACAAGATCAGGTGTTGGTAGTTGTAGGAGCCAGAAACAACCTGGCTGAAAACAAAAAAATACAATAGCAGAGTTTATCTGGACAAAATAGGAATAGCTACTTAGGACACAAACATGGGTTTTGAGAAGATTCTGTGGTGCCATGACCAGCACTGGGTTGACTCTGACATTAAGCGAGTGAACATGGAGCTGCGGAGCTCCTTCAGATGGATGTAAAATCTCATATTTACATCGTTTGAGTAGTGGCAATAGGAAGATGGTGATATAATTATCATGGCTTGTAGGCATAAGGGGATCCATCAGCACACAACCCTGTAGTTGTTGGAGTCAGGTGAGATAGCAACTTTAGGGAAAACTCAGTCAGACAGTATTAAAGGAATTTAAATTGAAAGAGACTCCTACTTCATCTTGCAGTAATAAAGGGAAAGGTGAAATCACTTTGCTTCATCAGAATATTAGGAAACTATTTGTTAATTTTTTTGCAAGATATTAATAGTTAGAAAGAAACTGACGTCATTTGTCTGACTGAACATAATGTAACCACAGTGGTAGAACATATTAATGTAAGTGGTTATAAATTAACTGCACACACATGCAGATCCAACATGGAGAATGGAGCAACTGTCACATTCATAAAACAGGGATATAAATTTAAAAACACTGTAGAAATACGTAAATTTGGTATATATTAGGATATAGAAGCATCTGCTTATAAGTTAATGTTGGGAAATGTGGTATTTGTGATTTTTACAGCATACTAGTCTCCACTGGTTGACTGGGAAATTTTTGAGATAAATTTAGATGGTTTGTTGTGCTGTATATCAGTTTGGATTCCGTAGAAACACTGGAACACGTGAGGCAATACTGACCTTACGACTTATCTTAGAAGAAAGAGTAAGAAAAGGCAAACCTACGTTTCTAGCATTTGTAGACTTAGAGAAAGCTTTTGACAATGTTGACTGGAATACTCTCTTTCAAATTCTAAAGGTGGCAGGGGTAAAATACAGGGAGCGAAAGGCTATTTACAATTTGTACAGAAACCAGATGGCAGCTATAAGAGTCGAGGGACATGAAAGGGAAGCAGTGGTTGGGAAGGGAGTAAGACAGGGTTGTAGCCTCTCCCCGATGTTGTTCAATCTGTATATTGAGCAAGCAGTAAAGGAAACAAAAGAAAAATTCGGAGTAGGTATTAAAATTCATGGAGAAGAAATAAAAACTTTGAGGTTCGCCGATGACATTGTAATTCTGTCAGAGACAGCAAAGGACTTGGAAGAGCAGTTGAATGGAATGGACAGTGTCTTCAAAGGAGGATATAAGATGAACATCAACAAAAGCAAAACAAGGATAATGGAATGTAGTCTAATCAAGTCGGGTGATGCTGAGGGAATTAGATTAGGAAATGAGGCACTTAAAGTAGTAAAGGAGTTTTGCTATTTGGGGAGCAAAATAACTGATGATGGTCGAAGTAGAGAGGATATAAAATGTAGGCTGGCAGTGGCAAGGAAAGCGTTTCTGAAGAAGAGAAATTTGTTAACATCGAGTATAGATTTAAGTGTCAGGAAGTCATTTCTGAAAGTATTCGTATGGAGTGTAGCCATGTATGGAAGTGAAACATGGACGATAAATAGTTTGGACAAGAAGAGAATAGAAGCTTTCGAAATGTGGTGCTACAGAAGAATGCTGAAGATTAGATGGGTAGATCACATAACTAATGAGGAAGTATTGAATAGGATTGGGGAGAAGAGAAGTTTGTGGCACAACTTGACCAGAAGAAGGGATCGGTTGGTAGGACATGTTCTGAGGCATCAAGGGATCACCAATTTAGTATTGGAGGGCAGTGTGGAGGGTAAAAATCGTAGAGGGAGACCAAGAGATGAATACACTAAGCAGATTCAGAAGGATGTAGGTTGCAGTAGGTACTGGGAGATGAAAAAGCTTGCACAGGATAGAGTAGCATGGAGAGCTGCATCAAACCAGTCTCAGGACTGAAGACCACAACAACAACAACATATCAGACAAAAAAGGTATAATTGGATAGATAAAAAATCTACCCACTTAGTAATTAGATTGATAAAAAAATCTACTCATGAGTGGGTGGGAGGAGAAAACACATACAAAAGTTAAGGAAATGTGCAAGCTTTCAAAACCAGTGGCTCCTTCTTCTGGTTGTAGGGGAAGAGCTGAAGGAAAAGGACTGGCAAGGATTAGGAAATTGAGAGAGTTACAGAACCCCGGGTCAGGGAAGACTTAGCTGACAGGATGAGAAGGAAAGAGTGATTGTTGGGCACAACATCAGATGAGATTTGAAAACTAGAGAGCTTGGGGGTGAAAAATATTGATGGTAGGCAATGAAAACCTGGTAACTCCATCAGTAAGCAGTAACTCCATAGTCAAAGAAAGATTTGAAACTGCATGGGTTTCTCTAATCTGTCAATAACTAGGCTTCTACTATACAGCTGCACATGCAGCAACTTTCTTTATCACTTTATATTATTTTTTAAGAAGCAGTTTTTGTGCCTCCTGCAAATTTTAACAAAATGGAGTTATAAGGTTTTCATTGCCTGCCATGGAAATAACAATAAGCAAAACAAAGCTTACTAGACTTAATAAGAGAGGAAAGCTAAGTGTATTATGCATGAGAGACAATGGGAAGGGGGGGGGGCAGGAAAAATAGATAGGTCAGAAAATAAAATATGAAGAAAGCTAGAAGGGGATGAAAAAAGGAGTAGTTACTGAAAAGACATGCTGATACTGAAAAAATAATGAAAAATTAAGGCCAGGTGGGTGGCGAGAACTAAGGGTATGTTGTAACGCCAGTTCCATCCTGTTTCTCAGAACTCCACAGGTGGGAACTGGCATAACATCTCCTTGGTTTGCATCAACCATCTGGCCTTAATTTATATTATTTTCTTTTCAGTAACTATTTCTTTCTTCACTCCCTTTTAGCTTTCTACATATTTTATTTTCTGATCTGTTTATTTTTTCTTACCTCCCACCTCCACTTGTCAGCCACACATAATACATCTATCTTTCCGCTCTAGTAATCTCTGTCTTGTTTATTACTCTATCAACTCCCTAGCTCTCAGGTTTTCGAATCTCATCCATTGCAATCTCTCCTTCTCCGAGAGTTAAAAAATTCATATTCACCTGGAATTGATGGTATCCCAACAGCTGTCATCAAAATTGTGCACACACAATTGCTGAACCATTAACGCACCTCTGTGACTGTTCTTTACAGGCAGGTACTTTCCCTGAAGCTCTGAAACTTTCTGAAGTAATTCCTGTCTTCAAAAAAGGTGATAATAAAGATATGAATAACCAAAGGCCTATCTCAATCTCATCCTGCTTTTCTAAAGTTTTTGAAAAAATAATGTACAAAAAACTGATGGACTTAATTGAAAAAGAAAGATTTACTAAGTTTAGCTCAACATAGGTTCAGAAGCAACAAATCTACTGAAACTGCACTATATGATTGCATAAATACGCTAGCTATTAAATCTGGTAGGTAAAAAACAACCCATAACAGCCATATTTCTGGATCTGTCAAAGGTTTTTGACGCTGTTGACCACAAAATATTGCTGGGAAAAATAGATCACTATGGTATCAGAGGAATTGTAAACAATTGGATTGCTTCATTCCTAACCAATTGGATGCAGAGAGTCAGCATGAAATACACTAATAGACAAAGCAACTCAATAACCGAAATCCTATTGAGTAATAAAATTGTAAAGCAAGGTGTACCACAGGGCTCAGTATTGGGACCTCTACTTTTCCTCCTGTACATTAATGACTTGAGCCTGAATGTACTTGCACATAAAACAATAATATTTGCTGATGACACAACTGTACTTCTCAAAGGGGAGAATACAAAGGCTGTGCAAAAAGCTGTGAACTTGGCCACTGAACAACTCAACAACTGGGCTAAAATCAACAGTTTAACTACCTACACCAAAAAGACAGCTTCCATAAACTTTCACACAACACAAAATGCAAATTCCTCTCAGCCACTTGTCACAGTAAATAACCAGCCAACAGATACTGACACTGTTTTCAAATTCCTGGGTCTGTGGGTTCGAGATAACCTGAAATGGAACACACATACAGGAAAAGTAAATGCCAGAAGTAGTACTGGCTGTTATGCATTGAGTGTACTGAAATCATGTGCTAGCCTGAAACCATCATGCAGCGCATACTACACTTACATACAAACCCACCTAAAATATGGTGCGAGTAGCTGGGGAAATTCTCCAACTGCCCTGAGCACATTCAAAATCCAGAAGAGAGCAATGAGGATTACTACTGGGAGCAAACCCAGAGACTCCTGCAAACCCATCTTCAGAAAGTTGGAAATCCTTACACTGCCTTGCCTATACATTCTTGAGACTCTAAAATTTTTCAGAAACCATATATTGTCAACTGACTCCAGAGCCACAAAAAATAATGAAATACATAAACACAACTCCAGGAAAAACTCAAATCTGCATGTTTTATGTACAAACACTCAACTGTGTAAAAAGGGAGCCTTCCATATGGGCCTCCAACTGTTCAACAATCTTCCCACTAGTATAAAGTACATCAAAGACAACATAAAATTTAGCAAAGCTGTGAAGTCATATTTGTTGTGTCACTGTTTTTACTCTATAAATGAATACCTAGAACAGTAATCTTGCTATTTATGTTAAATTGGAAACATTGAGCAATGGAGTGTAGTAAACCTAACCAATCTTTGCAATATAATACAGGATACTATATGTTAATATATGTTAACAATGTTAACTGATATTTTCCAACATCTGTAACACACTGTGTACCATCAGATCACATAGAATAAATAAATAAAACAAATAAATCCCAACTGGTATGTCTTCCCTGACCAGGACTTCCAGGCAACTTTTCTGTAACACTCCCCATATCCTAAAACTCATCAGTCCTTTTTCTTCATTCCTCTTTCTTTCTCTTCAACCTTTCTGTCAGAAGAAAGGGCCACAATCTTGAAAAGCTTGCACATTCGTCAGCTTTTATACATGTTTTCTCCTACTGCTGCACGGTGAGTGGTTTTTTATCCATCCACTGACATTGTGTTTTCAAAAATTCATTATTTTGTTGGACAAAAAAAGTGAGATTATTGATTTGTGATGTTTGAAATGTAAATTTCTTGAAGGAATCTAACATGAAAAGTAGTTTATAGGTGCTGGCAGGCACTTATAATTTAGTTATCATCATCAAGTCACACTCTACTTTTGACTTAATACTAGTCATCAGTTTTATCCGAGATGTGTACGGACGCAGGAGGAGCTGGCCACTATTCGTGAACAGCTGAGCGTGTTGATGGCCGCGGTCAGCCGTCTTCAGGCTGCTGCCTCGGAGTGTAGCGGCAGTGGGGAGTCTGGTGCATCGCATGGTACACCCCAGGTGTTACATGCTTCACCCACTGTCCCTGCTGTCGAGACATCTTCGCGGGTACCAGGCACGGTTGGGCCACCCTCTCCCCAAGGGGAGTGGCGGTTTCAGCAGTGTTCGCGGCGCACAAGGCGGAGGGTCAATGTGGAGGCTGGCTGTGTGGCATCGCCTGCTCTGCCTGTGAGTGGACATGTGGCCGCTCCTTCAGCAAGGTCTGAGCAGGCACATGGGGGGGGGGGGGGGGGGGGTTATTAGTTATTGGGTACTCCAACGTTAGGCGGGTGATGGAGCCCCTTAGGGAAATAGCGGAAAGGTCGGGGAAGAAGGCCAGTGTTCACTCTGTCTGCTTGCCGGGGGGTCTCATCCGAGATGTGGAGGAGGCCCTACCGGCAGCGATAGAGAGCACTGGGTGCACCCGACTGCAAATTGTTGCTTATGTTGGCACCAATGACTCCTGCCGTCTGGGTTCAGAGGTCATCCTCAGTTCGTACAAGTGGTTGGTGGAATTGGTGAAAGCGGAAAGCCTCGCTCGTGGGGTGGAATCAGAGCTAACTACTTGTAGTATCGTTCCCAGAACTGATCGTGGTCCTCTGCTTTGTAGCCGAGTGGAAGGCTTAAACCAGAGGCTCAGACGATTCTGCGGAGATCTGGGGTGCAAATTTCTCAACCTCCGCTATCGGGTGGAGAAATGTAGGGTCCCCCTGAATAGGTCAGGCATGCGCTACACGCCGGAAGCGGCTACAAGGGTAGCGGAGTACGTGTGGAGTGCACATGGGGGTTTTTTAGGTTAGAGAATTCCCTCCCTAGGCCCGACAAGATGCCTCCTGAGACGCGGCAAAGTAGGAGTAGGCAAAATGCAACAGGGAATAACAATATTAATGTGCTAATAGTAAACTGCAGGAGCGTCTATAGAAAGGTCTCAGAACTGCTCTCATTAATAAACGGTCACAACGCCCATATAGTACTAGGGACAGAAAGTTGGCTGAAACCAGACGTAAACAGTAATGAAATCCTAAACTCAGATTGGAATGTATACCGCAGAGACAGGCTGGACAGTGAAGGGGGAGGCGTGTTTATAGCAATAAGAAGTGCAATAGTATCGAAGGAAATTGACGGAGATCCGAAATGTGAAATGATTTGGGTGAAGGTCACGGTTAAAGCAGGCTCAGACATGGTAATTGGATGTCTCTATAGGCCCCCTGGCTCAGCAGCTGTTGTGGCTGAGCACCTGAAGGATAATTTGGAAAATATTTCGGGTAGATTTCCCCACCATGTTATATTTCTGGGTGGAGATTTTAAGTGCTTTATCTGAAAACTACCTTGAGCAGTTAAACAGAGAACCGACTCGTGGCTATAACATATTAGACCTTCTGGTGACAAACAGACCTGAACTATTTGAAACAGTTATTTGAAACAGTTAACGCAGAACAGGGAATCAGTGATCATAAAGCAGTTACGGCATCGATGATTTCAGCTGTAAATAGAAATATTAAAAAGGGTAGGAAGATTTTTCTGTTTAGCAAAAGTGACAAAAAGCAGATTTCCGAGTATCTGATGGCTCAACACAAAAGTTTTGTCTCAAGTACACATAGTGTTGAGGATAAGCAGACAAAGTTCAAAACCATTGTACATTATGCGTTAGATGAGTATGTGCCAAGCAAGATCGTAAGAGATGGAAAAGAGCCACCGTGGTACAACAACCGAGTTAGAAAACTGCTGCGGAAGCAAAGGGAACTTCACAGCAAACATAAACATAGCCAAAGCCTTGCAGACAAACAAAAATTACGCGAAGCGAAATGTAGTGCGAGGAGGGCTATGCGAGAGGCGTTCAATGAATTCGAAAGTAAAGTTCTATGTACTGACTTGGCAGAAAATCCTAAGAAATTTTGGTCTTATGTCAAAGCGGTAGGTGGATCAAAACAAAATGTCCAGACACTCTGTGACCAAAATGGTACTGAAACAAAGGATGACAGACTAAAGACCGAAATACTAAATGTCTTTTTCCAAAGTTGTTTCACAGAGGAAGACTGCACTGTAGTTCCTTCTCTAGATTGTCACACAGATGACAAAATGGTAGATATCGAAATAGACGACAGAGGGATAGAGAAACAATTAAAATCACTCAAAAGAGGAAAGGCCGCTGGACCTGATGGGATAACAGTTCGATTTTACACAGAGTATGCGAAGGAACTTGCCCCCCTTCTTGCAGCGGTGTACTGTAGGTCTCTAGAAGAGCATAGCGTTCCAAAGGATTGGAAAAGGGCACAGGTCATCCCCGTTTTCAAGAAGGGACGTCGAACAGATGTGCAGAACTATAGACCTATATCTCTAACGTCGATCAGTTGTAGAATTTTGGAACACATATTGTGTTCGAGCATAATGACTTTCCTGGAGACTAGAAATCTACTCTGTAGGAATCAGCATGGGTTTCGAAAAAGACGGTCATGTGAAACCCAGCTCGCGCTATTCGTCCACGAGACTCAGAGGGCCATAGACAAGGGTTCACAGGTGGATGCCGTGTTTCTTGACTTCCGCAAGGCGTTCGATACAGTTCCCCACAGTCATTTAATGAACAAAGTAAGAGCATATGGACTATCAGACCAATTGTGTGATTGGATTGAGGAGTTCCTAGATAACAGAATGCAGCATGTCGTTCTCAATGGAGAGAAGTCTTCCGAAGTATGAGTGATTTCAGGTGTGCCACAGGGGAGTGTCATAGGACCGTTGCTATTCACAATATACATAAATGACCTGGTGGATGACATCGGAAGTTCACTGAGGCCTTTTGCAGATGATGTTGTGGTGTATCGAGAGGTTGTAACAATGGAAAATTGTACTGAAATGCAGGAGGATCTGCAGCGAACTGACGCATGCTGCAGGGAATGGCAACTGAATCTCAATGTAGACAAGTGTAATGTGCTGCAAATACATAGAAAGATAGATCCTCTATCATTTAGCTACAAAATAGTAGGTCAGCAACTGGAAGCAGTTAATTCCATAAATTATCTGGGAGTACACATTAGGAGTGATTTAAAATGGAATGATCATATAAAGTTGATCGTCGGTAAAGCAGATGCCAGACTGAGATTCATTGGAAGAATCCTAAGGAAATGCAATCCGAAAACAAAGGAAGTAGGTTACAGTACGCTTGTTCGCCCACTGCTTGAATACTGCCCAGCAGTGTGGGATCCGTACCAGATAGGGTTGATAGAAGAGATAGAGAAGATCCAACAGAGAGCAGCGCGCTTCGTTACAGGATCATTTAGTAATTGCGAAAGTGTTACGGAGATGATAGATAAACTCCAGTGGAAGACTATGCAGGAGAGACGCTCAGTAGCTCAGTACGGGCTTTTGTTAAAGTTTCGAGAACATACCTTCACCGAAGAGTCAAGCAGTATATTGCTCCCTCCTACGTATATCTCACGGAGAGACCATGAAGATAAAATCAGAGAGATTAGAGCCCACACAGAGGCATACCGACAATCCTTCTTTCCATGAACAATACGAGACTGGAATAGAAGGGGGAACCGATAGAGGTACTCAAGGTACCCTCCACCACACACCGTCAGGTGGCTTTGCGAGTATGGATGTAGATGTAGATGTAGATGCTCAAAATAATAGAACCCTAATACATAATGTATTTAAGCAAGAAGGGGAAGTTAAATAAATGCATGGTTATCCTGTGATAAACAGACTGTCAGATCACAATGCACAATTAGTCATGTTACATGACTTAGCTCCATGTATCACATAAAAACACTCAAAGAAAGCAGTAAGGCTGACTGATGATAAAACTATTGAAGATTTTAAAGAAAACTTAAAATATTTTTATTGAGATGAACTCTATAATGAGCTAAATACTAACTCTAAATTCAACGCACTTTTTAATGAGTTTGTATCAGTTTTTTAGTGTAGTTTTCCTAAATAAAGATAATTAGATGCAGTTATTAAAAAAACTTGGATTACTGTAAGTATCAGAGTCTCTGCACAAAGAAAAAAGGATATGTGCAAAATAGCCAGAACAACAAAATGATATTGTAAACTTTTTTTGTAATGTTTTAAGAAAAATTAACTGTGAAAGAAATCCAGGAGTATGCTATTTTGTATGTAGCTGACTGATCAGACAAAAATATATAAGGAGAACTACTAAAAGAGACACTAGGTAAGAAGCAGTAGAAGATGATATTATTTCATTAAAGGGAATGGGAGTATTGACAAAGACAGTTCATGTGTAGCAGATAATTTAGCAGTTACTTTTTAAGAATAGGAGAGAGAAAATCATATGAGGTGGATAATGTCTCTAGTAAGACACTAACATGTTGTGGCTCTATAATATGTAATATCCTTAGTCAACTAGGTACTGCATAATTAATTCAGGGTGTTTTCCCAGACCATTGTTACATGCCTCTGTAAGATGGGTGACTCCACACATATCAATAACTACCATCCATTGGCATTCCTTACATCATTTTCTAAATTTTTTGAAAAGGTAATCTGTGCCATGTCTGTCAGTTGCCTGTGTAGTAATGGGTTACTTAGTCAGTACATAGCAGGACCTTCAGGCATGCAACCCTCCAGTGGTTTAGACACAGTGATGGGAGGAGTCATGGCCAGAGCATAGGCTGGATAAACCTTGCATTTCTTGTCCCTTATAGCCAATAGTATGTGTATTAGCTGCATACAGTTTATGGTGCAGTGAGAAGTAAATCTTAAAACCTGGTTCTGACCCTTTTGGTAGACTCTGACTAGCAATGCCAAGCAGACAACAGTACTATGTGAAATAACAGTTCCTGCATCATAGGCTGGGCTACTTCATGAGCAGTAATGGAGAATCCTTATAGATTATAGAATTCTTCATGTTATCAGCTATTTTAAAGCATGTCTCCTTAAACATGCACATTCAGTGCCAGGCCCTGTGGGGTGGGCTTGTAATTGATATTGTACTGGTTGTCGGTTAAGAATAAGGTCCACCATTGCAAGCATGCTTTGTCTCTTTTGGGAACATAGAGCAGTGGTCTGCCAGGAAGAGATGACTTACTATCAATCATTATGCGAAATTTCATTCCATGCAGATATATGAGAAATTTCTTAACCTCCTATGTTTTTTGTTAAAATATCCTCCTCTAGTTAGGAGAAATTAAATTATGAAAAAAGTCATTAGATGATCTGTGTCAATGATCTCTTTTTGTGGTACAGTAAGACAGTACCAATGCCATGTTGTGCGGTATCAGTGATGATTAAGAGAAATTCTGTCAAATTCTGTCAAATTACTGGGTATCCACATCAACATCAAATTGAACTGAAACACACACAGATATTTTATGCAGCAAACTATCTTCTGCATTGTACCTAATCAGGAAATTAAGAACCTGTGTAGTGCAAGACAGCTACTACTTGCACACTTTTTCACATCCACATAAATTATAGTATAACAATGTGAGCTGGGATTACAACTTGATAATAAATTCAGTTGGGAGGAGCACACCACAGAACTGCAGAAACGCCTTACCAAATCTGTATTTGCAATTCGAGTGTTAGCAGACATAGGTGACATAAAAATGAAAAAGCTTGCATACTTTGCCTACTTTCATTCCATTATGTCATACGGTATAATATTTTGGGGTAACTCTTCAAGTCAAACAAAAGTTTTCAGAGTCCAAAAGTGTGTAATACGTATTATTTGTGGAGTAAATTCACGAACGTCATGTAGAAACCTCTTCAAAGAACTGGGTATACTAACCACTGCCTCTCAGTATATTTACTCCTTAATGAAATTTGTCCTAAATAATATATCTCTTTTTCCAACAAACAGCTCAGTTCATACATACAATACCAGGAACAAAAATGAGCTGCACAAAGACTTAAAAGCACTTACTTTAGTTCAAAAAGGGGTCCACTACTCAGGAACACTCATCTTCAATAATTTGCCAGCAAACATAAAAAATTTAGTTACAAATAAAGATCAATTTAAAAAGAGCCTGAAAGACTTACTAGCGGCCAACTCCTTCTACTCCATAGACGAATTTTTTAATAGAAACAAATTATGTATTGTATATATTCATACTATTAGTATTGTTATTTCAGCTAAAAAAAAAAAGACATGTTCCACATCCACAAGGATCTCCTCAGCATGGATCTATGGAACGAAAAACTAATCTAATCTAATCTAATCTAATCATGCTGAGGAAGGAATTAAAGTTTAAGAAGATGAAATAAAAAGTATGAGGTTTGCTGGTGATATTTTTACTTTACAGCAAAACACTTAGAAGAGTAGTTTAACAGAATAGACAGGGTCTTGAAAGGAGGATATAAGATGAATATTTAAAAAAAAAAAAAAGGGTAATGGAACATAGTCGAATTAAACCAGGAGAGGTTGTGGGAACTAGATTGGGAAACAAGATACTAAAAGCACTATGTGAATTTTGTTATTTGGGTGCCAAAATAACGTACGATGGCCAAAGTAGAGAGAATACATAAAATGCAGGCTGAAATAATAAGAAAAGCATACCTGAAGAGGAAAAATTTGTTAAATCAAACATAGGTTCAAGTATTAGGAAGTATTTTCTGAAGGTATTTGTCTGGAATGTAGCCTTGTATGGAAGTGAAATGATGACAGAAAACAGTCTGGACAAGAAGAGAATAGAAGCTTTTGAAATGTGGTGCTACAGAAGAATGCTGAAGATTAGTTGGGCAGATCATGCAACCAGTGAGTATGTACTGAACAGAATTGGGGATAAAAGAAATTTTTGGCATTACTTGACTAAGAGAAGGGACTGGTTGATAGGACACATTCTGCGACTCAAGGGGTCACCAGTTGTGCGGAAGGCCAGTGCGTGGGGCAAATACAGTATGCAGGTTCAAAAGAATGTAGTTTGCAGTAGTTATTCAGAGATGAAAAGGCTTGCTTAGGATAGAGTAGCATGGAGAGCTGCATCAAACTAGTCTTTGTGTTGAAGACAATGATGATGACGACAACTACAACACCAACAACAGCCCAGCTGGAGTCAGAAGAGTTAAGTTTTACAGAAAAACTATTTGATGCAGATATGATATGAGAGCCGGCACTCCTTGCAAAATGCATTTCACTGAAAACAGAATAATAACCATCCCATATCTATACATATTTCACACCAAAATCAATTGGGGTAAACATGATGCTAGATTGAGTATTCACTCCTATAGATTTAGGAACAGGAACTCTTTCAATATTCCCTGGATTAAATTAACAAACGTACAAAAAAAATTATGCAGACAGTAGAATTTCTTATTAACAAATTACTTAGTGGGCTGAAGCAGTTGAAAGCTGATACGGTCAAATAAGCTATAGAATCCTTCTGAAAAAAACTTTCTGTAGTGTTGAAGAATTGGTAAATAATGATGCAAGTAATCTATTAATCTAATTCTAAACAAACAGTTTCTATCCTTATTATTCTTAAGAGTGTATGTATAACAACTATGTGTAGTATGACTAAAGTTAGCTTATCTGCCATGTGTTTAATTAAAGTATAGTTATAGAATTGCATACTGACAATACAGCCTGTATCTCAACACAGATAACATGTAAGTATGTAACTGCATGGAATGCAGCTTGAAGGCTGTCTTACAGCCTAATAAATAAAAATAAAACATCACCTGGCATAAATGTGGCCAAGCAAGAAACCGATATAAGACAGTTGTTTAGTTGTGCAAAAGCCTTCTGGTGAGCCATAGGCCACTCAAATCTGAAACATTTCTTCTTGAGGTGAAGTAAAACGTTACTTGAGTCATGTTGGGAATTAATTCATTATATTAACAAACATCAGACTGGAAAGAATGCACTTCCATTGAGTTTTTAGGTGCTCTTAAGATGTCTTTGCTGTTAACTGCTTTGACAGTGGACTATTGCCCTCTCAGCATGTGGCCTTGGTATTCGATACTTGTCCCAGAGAAACTGTATTCATCTAACTTCACCATAATCCACTGGTTTGGAGCAGAATGAATAAAATTTTTAAATTATGCAAATGCTACCCCATACGGTCCCTATTACAATAATATTGCCAAGGTAGTTGACACAACATAAGATGTAGGCAATGTAATTCACATGTCTTTTAGCCTTGCCAACTCAACTGCTTCATGCAATGCAAGTTATACTAGGTGTTGTCAACAAAAATACGGCTGCATGAAGTAATTTACAAAAAAGTGGGCCACAACATTTTTATCATGATCGTTAGAGAAATACATATTTCCATAAATTTATGAAGCAGCAGTTCCATGTCATCTTGCAATACCATGTCCTCCCCATCAAAGTGGAGGGTGAACATCAGCCCAGTCTGAAATTTGTTTGTTGTCTTGGATGCCATTGTCACTCTGGACCTGTGTATAACACAACATAGTGGCTTTGATGCTTGTTGGTTGACTTATATACAGACATGTTGCAGGCAAAATACATCACTTCACTGTGTGGGCAACTGGATATCATTTTCAGCTTCAAAGGAGATAATAGTCCATACAAGATTTCTGCTACAGATTATGCTGATTACGATACTACTGATTACGATACTATAAAGACAATGTAATGCAGGGAAGGTCATTGACTTTTGCTGCATCAGTTGAGTGGGAGCAATGGGAGACTTCACGCCATATATCATGGGCAATTACCTACACGGGAGACATCATACCACTCATTACTTTTCTAAGTGGTGGTGCCTTATATTGTTACATGTATGTGCCAACTATGGAAGTTAACAACAAGCTGTTGTCATCAGATGAGTAGTGAGAACAGAAAATTTTTGGAAATTCAAAATTATTATCAAATAGTCTTTGTACTATTTCAAAAAACTGTGCCCAGTTGAGAACAACAGTAAGCTCATGCCCTGAAGTGCTTCATGTCCTAGTCCAAAATTCATGATTGGGTGCCAAATGGACTAACATGTCTTGAATGAGTGAGCCTGCATAAGATACTTCACAACCTTGGCATTTGAAATTGCACTGTCAGCTTAGACATCGTACACTAGCTACTCAAAGTTTTTTACAGCATTACTTGCCCAAATAGTCAAGCACATTAAAGCACCCACTTACATGTCACTGGGAGATGTTCTGGCCCTGAATCAAATCCACTTCATGGGTTCTGATGGGGTCAGTGTGCTGGCAAACCTGAATGTGGTTTTTAGGTGGTTTTCCACATCTGCTTAAGTAAATAAAGGGGTGGTTACCAACTTCTGCCTCTTGTTACTTGACAGACAAACACTCTGAAAAATTATGTGACATTTGACCTTACAATATCTACATCTGTGTTCACATAAATACTCCACACTCTGCCTTAAGGTGTATGATGGAGGGTATCTTGCACTACTATTAGTTATTTCCTTTCCTCTTCCACTTGCAAAAGGAGTGAGGGAAAAACAAATGTCTATATGCCACTGCATGAGCCTTACTTTCTCTTATCTTGTCTTTTTGGCACTACACAAAATGTACAACAGTGGAAGTATAATCATTCTGCAGTCAGCTGCAATTGCATGTCCCCTATATCCTCCTAACAGCTCCCTTCCAGGGATTCCCCTTTGAGTTGATGAAGCATCTCCATAACACTCACATGTAATTGAATGTACTCTATCTACATGATTACTCTACAGTTCATATTTAAGTGCTTGGCAGAGGGTTCATCGAACCACAATCATAGTATCTCTCTACCATTCCACTCCCAAACAGCACGTGGGAAAAATGAACACCTAAATCTTTCCGTTCGAGCTCTGATTTCTCTTATTTTATTTTGATGATCATTCCCACCTATGTAGGTTGGGCTCAACAAAATATTTTCGCATTCGGAAGAGAAAGTTGGTGACTGAAATTTCGTAAATAGATCTTGCTGCGACGAAAAACGTCTTTGCTTTAATGACTTCCATCCCAACTCGCATATCATATCTGCCACACTCTCTCCCCTATTACGTGATAATACAAAATGAGCTGCCCTTTTTTGCACCCTCTCGATGTCCTCTGTCAATCCCACCTGGTAAGGATCCCACACCACGCAGAAATATTCTAACAGAGGCCGAACAAGTGTAGTGTAAGCTGTCTCTTTAGTGGACTTGTTGCATCTTCTAAGTGTCCTGCCAATGAAACACAACCTTTGGCTTGCCTTCCCCACAATATTGTCTATGTGGTCTTTCCAACTGAAGTTGTTCATAATTTTTTCACCCAGGTACTTAGTTGAATTGACAGCCTTGAGAATTGTACTATTTATCGAGTAATCGAATTCCAATGGATTTCTTTTGGAACTCATGTGGATCACCTCACACTTTTCGTTATTTAGCAATAACTGCCACCTGCCACACCATACAGCAATCTTTTCTAAATCACTTTGCAACTGATACTGGTCTTCGGATGACCTTACAAGACGGTAAATTACAGCAGCATCTCGTAACAAATCTGTGATAATGATGGAAGCTGAAGAAATGAACTAAAATTTGTGCCACAGCCAGGACTTGAACTCAGGTTTCCTCACATTCTAGGCAGGAATGCTAACCATTACACCACTGCAGCACTATAGTTAACACTGCTACTTGGCATGCCCTCCCCCAACACAAACATCAATTCATATCATCAGCTAATTTTCCCCTTCTTAGATCATCACTATTGCTGAGGTTCTCTGGCATTGGAATAGCACACCAGTATTGGATGTAATGGGGATTGGTTTGTTAGGTGTAGCTGATTAGACTCAAATGTCTCAAGGAAAATTTAATTATAAGATATACAAGGTAACAAATCTAGTGGCACACTTCTGAATTGCTTTAATGCCTTTCTTTAATCCAACATGGTGGGGTACCAAATACTAGAGCAGTATTCAAGAATGGGCCACACAAGTGGTATACACATGGTCTTCTTTGCCGACAAGCTACACTTTCCTAAAACTATCCCAATGAACTGGAGTCAACCATTTCCCTTCTCTTCTACCGTCTTTACATGCTCATTCCATTTTATATCACTTTGCAAAGTTAGGCCTAGATATTTAAATTTAATCACATGACTTTGTCACATAGCACATCACTAATAGTGTATCTAAAATTACAGTATTGTTTTTCCTACTCATCTACATTAATTACATTTTTCAACATTTAGAACAAAATGCCAATCATCACGCCAAACAGAAATTCTGCCTAAGTAATCCTGTATTCCTCTACAGTTACTAATGAGGATACTTTCCTATACGTACTACAGTGACTTCAGCAAACAAATGCAGATTGGTTCTCACCCTATCCTTCAGATCATTTATATATATAGATAATAAGAGGAGTCCTATCACACTTCTTTGTTGAATTCCTGACAATATCCATGTCTCTGATGAATACTCGCCATAGACGACAGTGTATTGGGTTCTATTATTTAAAAAGTCTTTAAGCCACTCACGTATCTGGGAACTTAGTCTGTAAGTGTGAATATTCATTAAGTCTACAGAGTGACACCATGTCAAATGCTTTCCAGAAACCTAGGAATAAGGAATCTGCCTGTTGACCATCATCAATGATTGTCAAGATATCATGCAGGGAAAGGTCAAGCTGAGTTTCACATATTGGACAGAAGCTTTTCTCTCTCAAGGAAATTTCTTATGTTTGAACTTGGGATATGTTCAAGATATGTTTAAGCATACTGAGCCCAAGGATATGGGTCTGCAATTTTGTTGGTTCATTCTTTTACCCTTCTTATATACAAGAGTCACCTGAATTTTTTTCCAGTCACAAGTTCATTTGTGTGGCCATCCTCCACAGCAGTACAGAAATACTTGTTTTGTAAATAAAACTACCTTTTCCTGCTGCCACTTAATTTATTTTTCCCTCATGCATTTCACTTTTTTTTTTTTTTTTTTTTTCCCCCTAAGGCATCAGCAGTGGGATCTATAACAATACAGTTTTGTTAGTTTTTGGATTATCAAACAGTTTACGTTGTGATTTTTATGTAAAAAAGTAAGTAATTACTTTTTACATAAAAAACTGTAATGATACAGTTTTGTTATTTTTAGATTATAAAACAGTTCATGTTGTGATTGTTTATGTAAAAAAGTAATTGCAATGTGAAGTGTTTGATAACCTAAAAGTAACAAAACTGTATTGTTATAGATCCCCCTGATGATGCCTTAAAACAAGAAAAAGCCGAAATGCATCTGGAAAAAATAAATTAAATGGCAGCAAAGAAAGGTGGTTTATTTACAAAACAAGTATTTTTTCCAGTCATTGGGACTTTGTGCTGGGCAGAAGATATATGACAAGTGCAAGATGAGCAAAGGGCCAATCCCATCTGCCCCTGGCAACTTATCTCTTTCCAACTATTTCAGTTGCTTCTCAGTGTCAGGGACACCTATTTCTATGTCCTCCATATGAGAATTTGTGTGATGATCCTCCTGCATGAATGATTTTTTAAATGTGATTTGTTTGTTTTTGTGTGTTTTACTGCTGAATCAGACTGGTTCTGGGGTGACTGGATAGAAGACTTGACCTGCTTAGGGGTACTTGGATTCTGCTGTTGGGAGAGCTGGCAATAAGCTTTAAAATGCCTTTGGTGGTGGTGACCCCACCATAATAATAGCCTATGTACAGGTATGGTTCTCTGCGAAACTGAAGAAGTTCCATACCATTCTCAATCCAGCATTGGCTGGATACAGGGTACGAAAATGGATGAATGGGTACTCTTTTATAGGTTCAATGGAACTGGAGTTGGACAGCTACAATGTAAATTTGCTGACAAAAGTGAAAAATTAAATTAATGGTTTTAATGTTTCAGCTGTTCTCCCCACACTTGAGTAAAACACATTTTGGATGTTGTCAACTCTTGCCTCACATTGGCCCAAATGTTGACTGTATTGCCAAAGTGTTGACTCTTCATGTGAATTTCTGCACTTTGTTAATCTGTGGTAGGTTTGTGTTGGTAGCAACACACGTCGTCACCTACAATGATTCTTTTCCAGAAAAGAACTATGTCTTGCATTTCAGTGTAGTCACAGCAGGTTTCCATGCTTCTTTTGCTCAAGAGTCAAGCAAAGTGTGTGGAACAAATTTTGCTCACCTTTTTCTCCTCTTTGAAACATTCTGGAGAATTCCTTGTTCACTTGATTTATAGATGTTGCTCCGCTGTAATTTGTGACACAACAACATTGACACACTATGGCTTCACATCCATTACTTAGCACTACTTGCTTACAACTGACTGTTCAAATGCATATCTGTCCTTTACAGTTGTTAGTTCAAGCTGCCATCATAATTACTGCACTGACATCACTCATTGGATGAACAGTGTATGCTGAGTAGGATATAAAAACTACCATGAGTTGATGTTAAGATGAGAGAGGGTTGTCTGAAAAGGAACACATATAAAAACTACTACCAACAGGCAGAGCGGCAGAAAAAACACACTGGCGAATATTGGACATTCAGTGAACAACTGCTATAAATAGTGAGCTCCAGTATGTAGAATACTCATCTTAAGTGCAGTCAGAAATACACTATCTGATCAAAAGTATCCAGACACCACTATGTAATGTGAAATGTCATGAGTGGCAGACCCACCAGTATAAAAGGAGGTAAGAGTAATGCATTGTCGGTAGAGAATGTATTACACCAGAATAGGTCAGTCAGGAAAGCTCTGTGACATGAAGCATGGCTAGTCATTGCATGTTAACTGAGTAATAAATTATCAGAAACATTTCACCCTTCTAAAGCTGCTGAAGTCAGCTGTTGGTGATGCAAACTTTGTTGACTCCACTCTTGTTAAATTCCCATCATTGTATTTAACATTAATCTCACCTTTGATATTTTGGCTTGTATGGAATTGTATATTTTTTCAAAATTTAGTGATAATTCATTAGAGGTAAACCAGTTAAAGGTCGCCTGAAAAATTGCATTTACAGTGATCTCAAGATTAGTATTTGTTGAATTGTCTACCAGAATCATTGTGTCATCGGCAAACAAAGTAAATTTTACCTTAGCCCCTGTACACATTGGAAGGTCATTTATGAAAACAAGGAAAAGTAGAGGACCCAGAACAGAGCCTTGTGGGACTCCACAGTTTATTGTGCCCCAAGAAGAGGACACTGGTTCCCCATTAGTGTCATTTACCATGACTTTCTGTTCATCTACCTGATGACTCATGATTACTCCTGAAAAAAACTCCAGCTCAGAGTTAAAAAACTCAACACTGTGAAAAAAAACTCTAACCTGAGAACTTTTCACCTTGCTGTCTCAGAGTGTTCAAATTGCAAGATCAACCACAGTTTTAAAATACACACATTGTGCCATAAGACCCTCCTGTTGGGTGGTTAAAAGCAGTTCTCCAGACTCAGCATACAGGCTGCAAATGGCTCGCTCTGCACATTATTATGTGCTTGTGGTGGAAAGCACCCAAGTTCTTCAGATAGGATGGTTGTGGCAAACCATACACGCTACCAAAAAAATCCTGCTCGGGTTGAACAAAGCCTCTATAAAAAAAAAGCAACAATGACCTGTTTCACTCCAGGATATACCACTGAGACACTTTAAGACATTAAGATCTTTCAGATGTGTTGTCTAGGGAAATTTCCTGTTGAAGGTGAGACGCAGGAGAAAAAAGGGTTAAAGATGCAGAACAAGAAATCATTTCCAGTAAATTAGGTGGCAAATAAATGTTTATTTGAAGAGAGGTCACTTCTCAGTCAATAGAAGAAACATTGAGGAACTGAAGGGAAAATAAGAGCACAGGCTGACAAGCGTGTAAAAGAGGATGATTAGATGAACTAATGGACAAATACGGGCGTGCGCGCGCACGCGCACACACACACACACACACACACACACACACACACACACACACACCACTGTAGTGGTTTGACTTGGACGGTAAATGATAATCATTATTATAACTGAAACAATAAAAATATTCTCTTACCTGGTGGGGTTATGTTATGTTGACAGCTGATGGTGCCAATGTGGAACTTCCAAAAAGATGATGGATTTTGTGTCAGGACAACAAGAGTCACAGTAGATCCTCCAGCTATCTCAAGTACAGCTGCAGAAAATTAATATTTTCAGCAATTGTATGATATATATAGACTTGTCAAAGCTTATCTGTGTTTGATATGAATATTAAGACAAAGGGAACAATAAAAAAAGATGAATTTGTTTCCTGTGATTGATGTTTGTTACTGGATTTTGATATACATTTATATAGTCTTCCAGTGCTTCCCGTTCGTTGCAGTATGTTTCTTACAGCATCCCTCCAAAACATGATGCATACTATGTTTCATAAGGTCCTTTATTACCCGTTCATTTTTCTTGAACAGTGCTTTAGAGTATCTGGGTCTTATCTTAGTGATGGAAATAAAGGGATGTAGGAAGAAGTAAGATAGGAGATACTAGGGTGTTGTGGTTCATAGAATAGTTTCATAGGTTCAGTTTTTCTTAATATTTCACACTTAATTCTTTACACACAGTCATTGCTCACGCTCATGAAGTTGTCATTGCTCTGCAGTGTTGCCATATGGAATGTGTAATGATTTCCTGCAGCAGTAGTGTGTGAGGAAACTATATGCTGATAAGTAATTCTCTTACAGTAGAAAAATATGGTCAGCATCAACAACCCGAAAATAATTATTGGCACTTTTGCTTATGTTCAAACATTGTAATTTCCATACAGTTTTACAAAACAGTTTTATTTTATATCCTAACAAATGTGATTAATCCAATTGTTTTCTGTCTGTAATGACGTCATTGTTGACAGAATGTTAACCCCTGATATTCCTTTCTCTTTTCTTTTTGTTTTAGGCATCATTCAACAAACATAAGAAAACAGTATGAAAATAGTCATTACAGTCATATATATTGTAAATAACTGAAGATGAACAAAGCAATAATTAAAGCATGTTTATTTAAGACATAAATAAGCATGAAAAAGATGGGTAATGGGTTCTCTTATCTACAAAATAATACCACTGCTGGACAGCAAGTTAGAGAAGATATGGCAAATATTAAGAATGGGAAGAGCAGCACTGAGTGGCTATAATTTAGAACATATACATACAACTAATGTTTCACATACCACTATCCTTATGTAAACGGATCTCAAAATTTGTTGGAGAATAGGTTTGAACTAACTCAAGAGTTATTTTAATGTATGATAAGTGAATTTTTAATGGTACACTGTGTAAGGCTTTCAAGTTGGGCGTGCTACTTTTAACTTAACCACATTCCTAGCAGTCATATTTATAATGTTTAGATGTTTGGCTTATTATTGACTAACTGAAGTGTTGTCTATGATAACAAACCACAGATTAAGATATGCAATATATATGTTTCGGTCCCCTACACTCTTGATGTGCCTCGCAAGTGAAATGGAGACACCATCTGGCAAAATACTGATAAACAGTTGGGTGTAATTCAGACACTACATGCAGTATACTGACTGAAACCACCAGCAAAGCAATATTGCAGTAAATGTATAACAACCTGGTGCTCTCTTCCTATTTATGCTGACAGACATGCAACTTGGTATCACAAATTTTGTTCACTATGACTCTGACTTAATCTTGTTTTTTTTTTAATTTTTTTATTGGTTTTTCAACTGACTCTGTGAATCTGTATGCTAATTTAACAACCGAATGTGGCAGAGGGAGGATGAGTGGAGGTGGTGGGGGGTTCTATAGTAGTTCTCAACAGTTCTACTACAATGAACAGTGACTTTCACATTTTTGCCGCTAGCAACAGTTGCCACCAACTTTGCTCCTCCACTCAGTGACCATGTTCTAGTGGAACTATCATGCACAATAGTCTACTGATGAGAGAAATTCACGTGATGTAATGAAATTTGGAATGTGGCTTCACTAGTTTTGAGTTTGTGGAAACAACAGTTAGATCAGCAACACCTATGGTGTCAGCAAAAATGGATGCTACAACAGCAACAGGAGGAACTACATTTGCAGCTGAAATGGCTTCTGTAACAGCCAACAGTTTTTGATGAAATGTAGTAAGATTGGGAAGTCTATAACCAACATTTTCATCATTACTAGAATGTGAGTGGCATTTAGACTCTGTTTACAAATGTGCTACTTTACTATCTTTGCGCAGTAAGGAATACAAATTAGTTCAAAAGTTATAGGCTGGCATAGGTAGTTCAGAGAGTCTGTAGTTTGTCATTTAAAGGACAAACATTACAGAGAGCAAACACACGTTATAGCCACAAGGCTTGAATCTGTGTGAAATAGCTGGGTAAATCATATATAAAATATGCCATGGAATTGCAAGGTTTAAATCAAACAATGGAAACTCCAGGTAAGAATATCAACAATGTAGGAAAAGACAGATTGCTACTTACTGTAAAGAAGATACATTACAATGCACACAGACACGATTAAAATACACTTATATGAAGCTTTCGGCCACAGCCTTCATCAACAGAAGAGGATCACACTCCATTCATACACATAAGCAAGCACATCTCATACACACATGACCACCAACTCCAACATCTCAGGCTGTGTCACATTGTTTCCTGCTGTAAACTCATCACATGCGGCAGACAAATTTAACAAGAGCATTACTATCACTCCTGGAAAGCCTCATGGGCCTCCCACAGGTGTCCTGTATGGTCTGCCCATACATACTTTGATTTTTGAGCAACATGCTGCCAATCACACACACAAGACAATTGTGTACACACACACACACACACACACACACACACACACACACACACACACACACACACACACACAGAGAGAGAGAGAGAGAGAGAGAGAGAGAGAGAGAGAGAGGGGGGGGGGGGGGGGAGGAAGAGGGAGGGAGGGAGAGGCATGGGTGTCTACAAATATTTTTCCACAGGGCAGCAAGGGTCTAAAACTGTTTTTTTTTTGTAATGAATGGTCAGTTTTGAGACATGTCCCATCATAAGACCTAAATTTTATAGATGACACAAAAGATTAATTATATCCCACAGAATTGAATGTTATCCACTCAGTATATGAATAAAAACTCTGTACTTGATATTTGGGCATTTTACAAATAGAAAAACTTGTATTTAAAAGTTAATATAATAAATATTAGTCCAAAATGAGGATTCTTCAATTTATGAGTAATTGCATTTCTGAAATGTTCAGAGACTTCTGACTTTCTGCAGAGAAATAAAGAGGAAGTTGCTAGTAAGAAGCTGTAGGAGATGAAACAGAAAATATTTGTTCAACTAGCATGTTAAGTCACAAAGACATGCAAAGAATGGACACAAATAGAAATCCATACTTTGGTGCATTTCATATGTTCAAGTAAGTATACTTCTGTACAAAAGGAAAAATGCATTATTCTGCTATTGAATATGATAGTAGGTACTTACTAGAGTAACCTTCAATCATGCCACAAAAAGGTGCACTTTGTACTGTTGACGGAGATGAAATCAGCATGACGATGTCTTGATAACACACTACATCCATTGCAGGTGTAAGATTTGCGCGTACGAAGTCTAACCTTCAAAGCAAATGAGTTATTTAGCTAGTTTCCTCTTCCATGGATTATTTGCAAGATAAATTGTAATGACATGGAATGAGTCATTTTACATGCACATCACAAATTAATTTGTAATTGTGGTTAGTTGCTGAACATTGATAAGTTTTTTTCTTCTGTTATTATTCTTAAATATGTGGGTTAGGAATTCCTGCCCACCACCTTTTACATATTACAATAACAGAAATTCTTCTATGGAATAAGAGCTGTCAAGGAGAAACTTTTTCATTTCAAATTTCACTTCACTGTCTGTCAGTTTTAGTTGCAGCATTGTGCACCCTTTTTTGTGCTAATTAGAACCTTAATTTGGAGTAATGAATGTCATTTTCCTTTCTGGTATTTTAATTTTGCCCAATACTGTTTCTTTTGAACTGCAGAGGATTATTTACAACAAACTTAATGAGGGAATAAATATACAGTGAGGCAGTAAGCAAAATGCCTAACTCCTTAAACAGGTGGCTTGAAACTGATTGTAGGTGAGGACCACATATTATTCTTACAGCATGTATTTCAGCAATAAAGATTTGCAGTGATTCTATATGCAAATGTGGCTGAACTAAGTTGTTTATTGAAGTTCCAAAATGTGCTTTTCCCAGTTTAAATTCTCATCAATATGGAGACCTAAAAATGTCAAAGTTTCTGCCCTCTTTAGTATTTCTTCACCATGTGTTACCTTCATCATTGGTACAGTACCTCTAGATGTGTAGAATTGAATATGCTGTGTCTTTTTTAAATCAAGAGTGAGACCACTCACAGCTAACCAGTCAGTGAGACTATTAAGAACATTGCTTACAATTTCTTCTGTTCAAGTGTATATGCTTCAATCATCTATAAAAAGAACTAATTCTGCTTTTTGTCTATTAGATGGAAAATTGTTTACATATAATTACTGTGCATATAACATTATAAAAGATAAGAAAGGGAGTCTCAAGTCATGATAAGATGAAAATAGCTTGAAAACTTTCTCCTTTGTCATTACAATTTCCTGTATAAAACAAGAAGGCAGTTACACAGAACTCTTCCACTGAATGAAAGTAAACTAACAAGACATTGCTATCTTATTGGAAATGTAAGACACTTGTAATGGCATATGTCTTCATTGTGCTAGTACTGGATCATTCCATGGTTATTCATTGGTGGAATTATCTGTACTTGTATATGTATTTGTGGGTATGTAATCCTGGTGTGTTATCATAGTTCTATATTTGTATCAGTTACGATATGAGCAGCAAATGAATATTCAAATGAATACACAAAGAATTCAGAAGAAATGTGACTGGCTCACCGAACACCGCAGTCTCCAGGAGATGTCACTAATGCCAAACTGCAAACTACAGGTTGTCCTACTGGACCAGGAAAGCCTGGGCTTTCAAACAGAACCTGAGGTTCACTTGAGATTAAGTTGCAACTTTCCTTTGGTGCCTTCTTGTGTGCAACTGTAAAAATTCAAGCATTTGCAATTCAAGCATTTGGAGAAGGAATCAATTTCCATGCTATTTATTGAGGTAACAGGACAAAGGAATAATGCACCTGGAATTAATTATAATTGCTATTGTAGTCCACTGTACCTATAAGTGGATAGTGTAAGCAAACTTCTAGAAAAGCTTCTTATTCAATCATATTAGTTCTTTTTTTAAAAAAAATAAGTCTCCATTACAGTGCTTTAGAAGCACAGTCAACCACAGCAACAAAGTAAGTAGCCTGTAATTATAAATTCCAATGAGGACAACAATGGACATTGTAACTTATCTAAGTTTTTCAAATTCTTAAGTGCAGTTTGGTATTTCAGGTAAAGTATCTATATAATAATGGTCCTACACTAATTATGTACCACAGGATAGATCCTTACTCAGCAAGCAGAAAAAGCACTGAGAATCAGATGAACAAATAGAAAAGACAATTAATCTGGGCTACGTACCTCTTCTGCTTATTTAGTAGTGATCTCTCACCAGATAATTACAGTTTATCACAGATTTACCATTGTTATTATACCAACATAGATGACTGAAATGAATACATTAAACACATACACAAATGCATCAGGTGTGTACTAAGATATACTTGTGCTAGATTCTATTAATTATCCTTCTTCCTTGCCTTTTCTCCATTTCTCTGTGATGTCAGTATTGTTATATGGGTTTTGGCAATGTCACTGACAATAGGTGTCAGGATGCCAGTGCTAAGTACTAAGTACTGACAACACTAGACCCCCTCCACCTCGGATGAAACCTGTATATCCCATCTGTCTACATCTAGAGTAAATCTCATTATCAAATGTGAGAATGTTTTCTAAATGTTTGTGTAACATGTTTCTGAGGCAGGACATGGGTAATAGCCTGCTGTTTACCTAGATAGCCATGGGAAACTGCCTAAAACCACTGGACCACTAGTCTGTGCTGTCAATCTGCAAGGTGGATTTGATCTAGGGTTGGCTCACCTCTCCAAATATGGGCAGTGATGCTTTAACATATATGGCTTCCCAGGCTGGCCAGAGTCTATTAAAATAATCACGAAAATATGCAAAAATTGTGGTTAGAACTGTTGTAAAGTTTATTAACAAATTTAAGAACTCATTAAGAGTCATGATATGCTGTACTTGTCTAGTATCAGGAAAATTACTTTTGCTTACGAGTGTACTTGTTTGGGTAGAGGCGGAGGGTGGGGTTTTTTTTGTTCACGTAACTTTTATAACTTTCAGAAGAAATAGGTCTGTAACTTAAAAGATATTTTGTCATCCCCTCTTTTGTACCTTTAAGACACCACTATACAATTCAAGGAGTACATGAATACAATGTTATTTATTCATTTAATAGAAAGAACAAAAAAAAGTATCCAAACTTGTGCTTGATTTCAACAATGCTTTTAGTACATTATTACATAGAAAACTAGTACACTCTCTGACATATAAGTAGTGCACCCATAGAAGTGAATATATTGTCAAGTAAGGCAGTATGTTCCACATCAAAGGACAATCCAACAATTGTGGCAACATGCCTGGCTGCATATGATATACCATAACACATAGTGAGCGTTCTGATTAAACCTGTTCCTGTTTTAGACCAATTCTGGTTAATTACTTTCTTGTTCATATCTGTTTAATATTTGAATATACACATAGTATCAGATTTGTCAGTGTTGAAGTTAGTGCCAACACTGTACCTACACTAAATCAAGTTCATTAATATTCAAATTGAAAATTATCAGTTAATAAAATAATTCTCACACAGAAAAATAATTTTCTGGATCCTGAGGAAATAATAAGAAGCTCCATTTATACAATGAGAGTATGATACACACAAATGTGAACCTTAAGATAACACTTGAACAGTTACAAAAATATATTAATTTGAAAAAGAGTAAACATGGAGTTTCATTATTAGAATCTTAGCATGGGATTTTTCTCCGTCTATTATAAACCTTGATTATTGTAGAGTCCCTCAAATCATGGACAGTGGTCAGTAGTTGCATCTTGCTAATCACTGTGATTCAATAATCAACTGATAGAACATGGTGTCTTAAAGATCAAAAAAATAGTAGTAACATTCATAGACTCCTCTGACAGACAAACTCTTGGATGGATACTTGTGGGCAGAGGACAAGGTGGTACTAAATGTGAAGTGATAATGGGAATTCTGACAGAAACAAAGGAAGACTAAGGTTCAGAGGAGACTGGATGAGTTTGTGATCAAGATCAGTGTAAAACTTGAATATGGACTATCACCTGCTATGTTCACCAAAGCACTGGATGAAGTGATTAGACACTGGAGTGCAATAAATGAGAAAGTGTGAATATTGTAGATGCATGCGGCACAATAAAGAGCAACAGAGTTCATGTGGACTGCCTAATCTTTGCCGACAATGTAGCGATAGTAAGTGAGACAGAAGGAAACGCAAAGAAACGATTCGACAGCCTAAGCAAGACAGCCAAGATAGTGGGACTGAAGATCACTTATTGCCAATCACTCTCACCTGATTGCACACTTTCCTCTCTACCAAACCACACTGCCGTAGCAGAAAGAGGGGGAAGAGGGAACAGCAAAAGTGCCACATACAGCATTTGTATTAGTTTCATATCTCTTGACAACATAGATCACAACAAAAGAGTTTTTTTGGTATTATTTTATTATTTTTGGCACACTGAAGACAAAATATATATCTAGCACAAACTGTTGACATTTGGACAGATATAGGCAGATTCACAAATTTTCATCAGTCAAGTTGCTATGTAATTGTGACTTACTTAGTTTCATAATTGAAAAAAGCTTTTCACGCACATATATTCACTGAAAGATTAATATAATGTGTCCAATCTCATTATGGAGATAAGGAAACTCTTCCTGAGGAAACAACATGGAACATCTGGACAGTTACTATATAAAAGAATTTTTCTTTCAAATGGGAATTGCATTGCAGATCGACCAGATTCATTTGCACATGCACTGGCACGATTTAAACAGAAACAGCAAATGGTCTTGAAAACCACATAGATGTAACACTAGCAGTGGCCTCAAAATGTTTAGAAAGCTATTCCTGCATTTCTCTCAATGCAGCTATGGATTTTTCAAAATTTGTGTTTTTCTTAATGCCAATGAGTTCAGCGAAATATACAGTGTTCCTTATCAGAGGTTGTCCCTCCCACAATGCAATTATCTTTTTAAATACATCCACTTTTGCCATGAAATCAGAAATAAATTGCTTCTCATCTTTCAATGTTGTACTGAGTGCTGTGTGCAGTCAATTCCATTTCAAATGCGAGGTATGCAATCCATTTAGGATCTTCTGATTTTCATTCTTGCTTTACTTTTTCCTTCAGAATTAGTGAAGCTTAAATCAAAAACTCATTCCAGACCTGTCCTTTTACTTAACCAACATTCTTTGGAGCAATAAACACCGATGAGCCAAAGAAACAGTATTCTACTGTGTAGGGGCCCTGCAAGCATGTGGAAGAGCCGCAACGCAATGTGGCATGGACAGTACTAATGTCTGAAGTAGTGCTGGAGGGAATTGACACCATCAACCCTGCAGGGCTGTCCATAAATCTGTAAGAGTACGATGGGGTGGAGACCTCTTCTGAACAGCACATCGCAAGGACTCCCAGATATTCTCAATAATGTTCACATCTGGGGAATTTGATGGCTATCGGAAGTTTTTAAACTCAGAAGAAGGTTCCTAGAGCCACTATGTAGCAATTCTGGACATGTGAGATGTTGCATTGTCCTGCTGGAATTGCCCAAGTCCATCGGAATGCACAATGGACACGAATGGAAGCAGGTGATCAGACAGGATGCCTGTCAGTGTCATATCTAGGTGTATAAGGGGTCCCATTTCACTCCAACTGCACATGCCCCACACCATTACAGAGCTTCCACCAGCTTGAACAGTTCCTTGCTGACACGCTGGGTCCATGGATTCATGAGGCTGTCTCCATACCCATACACGTCCATCCACTTGATACAATTTTAAATGAGACTCATCCGACCAGGCAACACATTTTCCATCAATAACAGTCCAGCCCATATTGATGATGTTTCATTGAATAGTTTGTACGCTGACACTTGTTGATGGCCTAGCACTGAAATCTGCAGCAATTTGTGGAAGGGTTGCACTTCTGTCACATTGAATGATTCTCTGCAGTCATCATTGGTCCCATTCTAGCAGGGTCTTTTACTGACCGCAGCAATGCTAGGGATTTGATGTTTTAGCAGATCACTGATATTCAAGGTACGCTCATGAAATGGTCGTATGGGAAAATCCCCACTTCATCATTACCTCGTAGATGTTGTGTCACATCGCGCATGTACCAACTATAACACCACATTCAAACTCACTTAAATCTTGATAACCTGCCATTGTAGAAGTGAAAACCGATTTAACATCTGTGGCACACACTTGTTGTCTTATATAAGTGTCGCTGACCGCTGCGCTATATTCTGCCTGTTAACATATCTCTGTATGTGAATACACATGCCTATAACAGTTTCTTTGGCGCTTCAGTGTATAACATCTCCATACTCTCTGTTCAATTACATCAAAAACTGTTGCAACTGTTGATGTAAGAATGTGTGCAACTTCAGAAAATTTGCTATTTGCACCATCAATTCCATCATGTGTTCCATTGGTGCATATTTAATTCAAAATTCTTCTTGGTGTACAGAACAATTAATCCAGAACAAATCAGTTGTTCATCATTAAAATTTTTAACTCTTTCATCATAAACTAAATCTT
This sequence comes from Schistocerca americana, assembly GCF_021461395.2. Classification (NCBI taxonomy): domain Eukaryota; kingdom Metazoa; phylum Arthropoda; class Insecta; order Orthoptera; family Acrididae; genus Schistocerca; species Schistocerca americana. Next base: position 124,775,346 of record NC_060121.1, read on the forward strand.
TGAATTCTTTCTGCATGGTTCTGTAATGTTATTTAGAAGCAAATTTGTGGTAGCCATTGATTATGTATCTACATAGTAGTTATTGAGTGTCCTCATCCTTCTTCTCTGTGATTCTCATACTGAGTGGTACTGATACAGGCAGTGCCTTGGACTGCAAATGTGCAAGCATGGCTGACTCTGACTTACAACAAGACAAAGACACTACTTACCACTTGCGATTGAAAAACACCATGAAAAAGTAGACAAATTTCAGTACCTGAGAGAATCTACAATAGGAAGCAACAGGAGCAGTGGGGGAATAATAGAGAGGATGAAGAAGATGGGGTCACCCTCCTGTATGGCCAGAGATACGTACAATAAAAAGAATATGTCTACAGACACAAAGATCATACCCTACAAGGCAATGATCAGGAATGCAGTAACATATGCAAGTGAGATGACATGAATAGAAAGATATGGCATGGAACATCTGGAAAGAGAAGAAATAAAAGTACTGAGGAGATTATTGAGTCTAAAAGAGGTGACCAGAGATGAATACGAAGACCGAGAGAAGAACTGTGCCAGAGCACGAGTATGATATCAGGAGAAATCTGAATGAAAAGGGCAAGTTTTTTGAGACGTGATGAGGATGAATATGAATAGAATGACAAGAAGTATTTGGGAAAACAGAGAGGACAAGAGCAAAGATAGGAGCCAAGTGGATTGTTGAACTCAGGAAGGATTGGTCAATATTGGTGATTAAGGTGGAATGGATGAAAAACTGCAGAAGCAAGTATGCACTGACCAATATCCCAGAGTTAACAACAGAGAAGGATACAAAAAGAGGATAAGAGAGTCACTAACAAAGCAGACTAGAGAAGAGGATATTGAAGATCACAAAAAATGAGCAGGAGAGAAGAAGAGAGTGGGTGAAGGAGTTCTGGGAGGAGGAGAAGAAGAAAATGCAATCCATGATGGGGCTATATGTTATTCTACAGAGCCTCGAACAAAAGAAGAATAAGATACTTCGAGTAAACTGAAAAAAGAGGCAGTTATATCATATATGAAGGAGTAATTTGAAACACTGAGCTCTGGGCAGGAGTTGTGAGTCAGAGCTCAGTGCATTTGAATGTGGGAAAATATTTGGTGCTCATATAATGGGTGCTTCTGTAATCAAGGTAGTTGAAGTGTTTGGTGTTTCAAGAGGCATTGTATCAAAGGTTTACACTGCTTAAAGGGAAAGTGGAAAAACATGATCTGCTAAGTCACAAAGCAGATGAAAATGTGTGTTGTGTGATCATGGCAGATAGTCATTTAAAAGGATTATGATGAAAAATTATGAAGAAAGTCATATGGTGAGGTGAATCTTGCTTCACAGCGTTTCCAAATTCTAGATAAGTATAAATCCCAAGAGCAAAACATGGTGGGGGTTTGGTAACAATCTGGGTGGCCATATCATGGTATTCTGTGGCCTAATGATTTCTCTGCAAGGTCACATTACTGTCAATGATTATGTGACCGTTTGGGCTGATCAAATCCATTTTATGGTACAGTGTTTGTTCTCCAATGGTGATGCCATGTTCCAAGATAACAGGGCCCCTTTTCACACTGCTCACATCATCCATGACTGGTTTTGTGAGTTTTTTGCATCTCCCATGACCAACAGATCTCCATATTACTGAGCCTTTGTGTTCTACTTTGGAGAGAAGGGAGCATGATTTCTATCCACCTCTATCATTGTTACTTGAACTTGCTACTATTTTGCAGGAAGCATAGTATATGATTCTCTTGAAAACCATATAGGACATGTATTTATCCATTCCGAGATGACTGGAATTTGTTCTGAATGCCAACAGGTTTCCATACACTGTGTTAGACATGGTAATGTATTGTGTTCTTGGTGTTCCCATATTTTTATCGTGTCCCTGTATGTACCTAATAGTGCAGTTTATAATGGGAAGGGCCCTCCATGGTACAGTGTTGTAAAGAAACTCCTAAAAATAGCAACTACTGCATGGTAGGTGTAAAATAAAATATAGGGCCATAGATAGAGAAGCTCTAAATGTAACATGTTTGACTGTAAAGGCCAATGCATGAAGCCTTTGATGGCTCTCACAGCAGAATCTTATCAAAAGATATCTCACAGAATCCAAAGAAATTCTGGTCATGTGTAAATGCTATCAGTGGTGCCGAAGTTAGTATCTAGGCACCCATGGATGACCCAAGAACTGAAATTGGTGATGGTAAAGCAAAAGCACAATGATCAATTCGATTTTCAAACTATTGCATCTCAGAGTTGATCTCAGCTGCTCTAGTAGGCAGTTCATTATCTAGTGGTTAGCATTGCTGTCCACATATTGTGGGGCCCTGGGTTCAATTCCCATATGGATTGGGCATTTTTTCTGCTCCAGACTGTATGTTGCCATTGTCATTATCATTCATCTCATCTTCATCAAATGCACAAATCACTGAATTAGTGTCTAACAGAAAGAATTATACCTGGCAGTTGAATGGCCCCAACAGTGTCTCCTGGTCAATAAATCCATATTATTATCTCATTTCAGCCATTCGAGATTATATGTGCTTTCAATAGGGAATGCTGTATCAAGAAAATTGTAGAGTTTTCAAGAAGTTAACTTCGCTAAATTGCTGTGGCCATCTTGGAACAGGACAACGCTTATCCGCATGTTGCAAGGAATTTGCAAGACTCTTCTTAATGTAACAGATACAATTTATCCCTTTGACTTGTCATTCAGCAATTTATCCCTTTGGCCATCAACCACAAATTATGTCAAATAGTCATTCACTTGTGGCACTTGTCAACAGACCATTAAGCTTAATTTTCCTCCAACTGATGTCATCTGGAATGCCATTCACCAGAGAAATATTTAAAGTATCTATTATCTAGTTGCACAGGACAGAGGCTGTTGTTACAGCAGCAGTAAAAGGTAGCAACAGTAAAAGATAGCAACAGTAAAAGGTAACTTCATCAAATGCTGATTCTGTTACAGGATACTGGTTTGTTGCCATTAAATTGTAATTTTTTCTTTGTCTCAGTGTTGTAGCAAATTTTGCACATCTCTGTTGATTCCAGCATGATACTACATTCATTATTAGTAGTCTCATAAAATCAGCAGCAAACAGCTGTTGGTACAACCACAAAGGATGAGTTTTATGCTTCAGGCCACCCAATTGGAAAAATTTTGCACACAGCGTATATCCAAATGACTTCAAATGTCCAAAATTTAAGCATTATATTTCCTTAATTTTACTACCAAACATGCTGACTGATTTTATGTTTGCTCTTTTTATTTCAATTTTGTAACTCAATATTGTTCAGCTTCTTTTGTTAAGCAGTTTTAGTGAATTTCTTCTATCATATAAATCCTTGAGTTTCTGCACATTCTAAACATCGTAATAACATAATCCACTGAAAGAAATACACATTTCAAGTAGATAAAAGCTGTTATTTTTGTGTATTTAATATTAATTTGTTTAAAAAATGTGCTTTTGTTGTTAATTATATTTTGTAAGTTACTCACTGTGGCAACAGACACCACTTGTTGAGTCTGGCAAGGTACAGAGTCCCCAGTAGTATCCACTAACATGCTGGCACTGCTGATGAGTTAAGCACCAGCCCTTACGACACGTTACACTGTTGCCATAGGCTTCATATCCTGCAATGAATATTTAATTAACACTTTTTTTTGCATCTTCAGCTTTAAAACTTTTAAAGTATGAAGGAAAAAGGTAGTGACGTGTCAAATGATCTACGTGTATTTCCCATTCTAATAACTATTACATTGTGGATACTGTAAATCAACAAATACATAGCTGGTTTTAGCCTTGTCATTGTTTCATGACTGACTGAAAAAAAACATTGCATAAAATAAAATAACTAATGGAAAGTGTGGTGTTGTCAAGTATTAAGAGGGACACAAGATGTATTGATGACCGCAGAGATACTGCACAGAAAATCAGTATCATGAGGCACCAGAAGAAGCTGTGCCTCCCATAGTTCTGAGGTGTGACTGCCATGTCTCTGCCCTGAAATAGATTGCCAGAGGCCAGGAGGGCAGTTCTCTTTGAGGTGGGATCCTGCCCATTTCCCTGAAGTTCCTGTTGGAGTAATGTCGTTGTGCTGCCTACTCACCCTAACACAGCCTTTGTTAACTGTCAGGGAGTGAAGAGACTTCTGTCTCCTGTGAACTGTGGCTGTCCACCAACACTATCACAACTGTGTCAACAAGTGTCTACAAATTTGTGTTTTCTAGTAACTGTAGTGACACCATTCTGGACTTGTATCAATTCACCACTCAGTAATTGTGGCTCATTTACTGTGTTCTGAACCACAAATCCATGTGTGCAGTTTCATAGCTACAGCTGAGCTTGGTGAGCAAATATAAGTTTTGTTGTGATTAATAAAGTATTACTTGTTCAGAATGTTCTAATTAACCATATTATTATGAGCCAACTTGGTGCCCAAGAAGTCAGACATAACAGAGAGAATAAAGTTAACCACTCACCATATAGCTGAGAAGTTGAGTAACTGAAAGACATATAAATAAGACTGAAAACATTGATAAGCTTTCAAACAATTTTTTTTTTTCGAAACTAAGCTCATGCACACTACATTATCCTCTCTATCTACAATGTACAGGTGCTGGAGCTCAGCTGGGATGAAGGATTGTGTCAGGTGGAGTGGGTCAGAGGAGCAGGAAGCAGGGAGGAGGAGACTGGGGGAATGAAAATGTAGCTGAAAGCTGAGAGGGAAAGACAGAAAGGGGACAGGATATGAATGTGGAATTGGTGAGCTCACCCTGGCACAGGCAGGGGGAGTTGCATGTAGCACACAGTGTAGTGAAGGGGAGTACTCTGAGGGGATCATAGAACAAAGGAAGTGGTGGACTGTGAGGAGGAGGGTGTGAGTACACAATTAATGAAAGGGTAAGGGGCATGGAGAGAGGTCTAGAGGTGAATATGGGACAGGGCTAGTGGAGATATGCACGAGGAGAATTGAAGGATGTATTGTAAGGCTATTAACTGTGAAACAGCCATTTACTTGAACATGTTGCTCTCATCAGCATGTTTTGCTATTGTGTGGTCAAGTGGTCAGCCATGCCCTTGGGCACAGTTTGGTGATGGCTATTCACCTGAGCAGACAGGCAGTCAGTAATCACACCATGTGGTTGGACAAATGTTGCAGCAGGGTTGGTATATGACATGACTGATGTCATGTGTGGCACTGCTTTGATTGGATAGGATATATCTGTAACAAGACTGGGATAGAATGTACCAGGTGAGTGCACTGAACATGTCTTGCACTTGAATCTTCTACAGGGATAAGGTCCCTTGTGGCAAGGAGTTGTGAGTAAGTTTCACATAAGGATGAAATAAGATACTTTGCATATTGGGTAGGCAGAGGAATATCACCTAGTCAGAAGTATTCCGGGTAGAATTTCCTCATTTCTGAGTATGAAGATAGGTATCCACATCGCTGTCAAAGGCTCTGGTTAAGTTGTTCAAGTGCAGGGTGATTCTGAGTGGTGACACCAGGAGTGCTCCAAGTGAGCAGGCAGAGGATTAAGGGCATATGTAGATATGGCACAGAAGATGTAACTGGGAGGGGGTGTGTTGTAAGCAAGTGTCTGTAACTTAAGGTAACCAATACTAATGTTTACAAAAGTACCTGATATAGGTTTCTTACTGTAATACACATTGAGGGGACAAAAATCATGGGATGCCTCCCAATATTATGACAGACCTTCTTTTGCCTATTGCAGTGTAACAACTTGATGTGGCCTGGACTCAACAAGTAGCTGGAAGTCCCTTGCAGAAATATTGAGCCATGCTACCCCTATAGCCATCCATAATTGCAAACTTGTTACCAGTGCAGCATTTTGTGCATGAACCGATCTCTTGATCATGTCTCATAAACGTTTGATGGGATTCATGTCGGGTGATCTAAGTGGCCAATTCATTCACATGAACTGTCCAAAACTTTCTTTAAACCAATGACAAATAGATGTGGCCCAGTGACATGGCACATTGTCATCCATAAAAATTCCATTCTTGTTTGGCTGCAAATGGTCTCCAAGTAGCCAAAGTAACCATTTCAGAGTCAGTGATTGGTTCAGTTGGACCAGAACACCCCATCCATTCCATGTAAACACATCCTACACCATTACAGAGCCACCAACAGCTTGCACAGAGCCTTGTTGGCAAGTTGGGTCCATGGCTTCATGGGGTCTGCACCTCACTCGAACCCTACCATCAGCTCTTACCAACTGAAATCAGGACTCATCTGATTAGGCCACAGTTTTCTAGTCATCCAGGATCCAACTGATGTGGTTACAAGCCCAAGTGAGGGGCTGCAAATGATGTTGTACTGCTAGCAAAGGCACTCACATCAGTCACCTGCTGCCATAGCCCATTAACGCCAAATTTCGCTACACTATCCTAATGAATGTGTTCATTGTATGACCTATGTATCTCTCTGTGGTTATTTCATGCAGTATTGCTTGTCTGTTAGCACTGATAACTCAATGCAAATTTTGTTGCTCTCAGTCTTTAAGCGAAGGCCATGAGCCATTGTGTTGTCATTGATGATAGGTAGTGTTTGAAATTTTGTATTCTCAGCACACTCTTCATGCTGGGGATCTCAGAATATTGAATTCCCAAATGATTTCTGAAATGGAATGTCCCTTGCATCTAGCTCCAATTCTGTCCTGTGTTCAAAGTCCGTTAATTCCCATTGTGTGGTCATAGTCATGCCGGAAACTTTTTCATATGAATCACCTGAGTGTAAAAAACAGCCCCACAAATGCACTGCCCTTTTATGCCTTGTGTGTGTGATTTCACCGCAATCTGTGCATGTACATATCTGATGGCTTTTGTCACTTCAGTGTTCAAAACATGGGACTATGCACACACAACATTTGTTTATGTTAATAAGCAATACCCCATATGCTGAAGTGGTTGACACACTTATTTCTGTCTTCTCTGAGATATTTTCAAACAGTCAGTTTTGTAATTAATAAGAATATTTCTACACTGACTGACAGTGTTGTCTACTAAGAATGATCTGTGAATCACAGAAGGTTTGTGTTCATATACGGATTATCCAAGTTCTTATTCCAGCTCCATTTTTCTAAATTCTATTACTCTACGTGCAATTTAAAACTTACTGATAACAACACTGTAGTTAATGTAGAAACATTTTATGGGGAAAAAATATTCAAAATTTATGATTCACAAAAACCAAGTGCACTTCAAAATTTGACTCTGTTAGTAATTATTTATTTTAGGATTGACAGACATTATTTGAAACCCATAATTCTTCTATTACAAACATTTTACTTTTTTCAAAATTATCATACTGGTATTCTAGAGTATATAAATCTTAAAATATAATCCTTTCAAAATTTCAGTGTTATTGTCTTGCAGCCCTAAACTTAGTGATTGATAAAATGCATACCTTTACTAAAATAATCTCTTAGTTAATGAAAAATCTTTAAAACATTGAATTTCAGGAAGGATGCTGGTGGGCTTTGTAGGCTTTAGGACACACCCAGAATCACGTAAAACAGAATCTTTATGTTTATAAATTTAAGAAAATTGAACGAAATATTAATCAAATTTATATTTTTGCCTATTGTACATCATTATTCTGTGCTTTTCCTGTCTTTCACAATACTATGTAAACTGTAATAGTTGTGTAATTTGTAATTTTTGTAAAAAATTGTCCTATGTGTGCTGTGCACAAAGTACATTTCATTCAGTAATGAGAACTTTCACAGTCACTACATAATTTTCAAACTGTGTTTGCACCACTGCTGTGATAGTCTTTTATTCACTACCTATATCTTGTTAAAATGAGGAAAATTTGACGTGACGAAATTTTTCAGTGAGTTTGAAGAGATTGTGTCATGGGCATTGCTTTCTGATTTTGATTTGTATTATTCATGTAATCAGCACAAAAGGTTGCATCAGGATGGCAAGCAGCAGGATCCTAGTTCTATTGAGTCAGAAAGAATGGCTTGCCAACGTTCAGGATTTTTCAAGCTTTCCCAGTTCTGAGGACAGTGACCCTTGTGAAAACAGCTCTGTTACTTACACCATGTTACATAAGGGATTGAAACTTGGGAGAAGTTCATGCAGGTATCTTAGGTACAACTTATACAAAAATCCATCAAATCTGAATATGATTGAGCTGGGACAGATTTCCAGATTGTTTCAATTGACACAGAACAGCTATACCCATATCCATATCCATACCCAGATGCAGCCAGCCATTGAAGATTAGACCCAACAAAGTTACACAGTTGTGGAGACGTTGTTTGCACTTTTTCATCTGCTGTTCCACATAGTTCCAGACTTCTACTATGGTATTAAGGTTGGAGTATTTAGCAGACGATATGAGATGGGACAGGGTGCCTGAGTCTTTGTCAGAACAGGTATGTATGCGTGCAGTCCTATGAACATGATATTGCAAACCTGGAAGATGTGAGTATCCCAGCATACTCATCATGTAGATCTACAAGGAAGGGCAACACTTGGTCTCCTAGAATGTTAAACATCCTGGTCTATGTTAATGGTAACCTGAATGAGTGGACCCAGGTCATAGTATGAAAAACAGCTGCAAAACATCATAGAACCACCTCCAACCTGAATTACACATTCCACACTCAATGAGTTAAAGAGCTTCTTGGCCTGTCAATGCACTGGTGATCTTCCACCACTTAAAAAAATCCAAAATTATGTCTCATCAGATCACAAGACAAGAGTCCAATCAGCTACTGCCCAGTTCTTATGTAGCTTTGCTCTGAGGAGAGGTCAGAATGGAGCTGAGTGTTGTTGACTTCACTACAGGCCATGATATTGGTGCAGGATGATTGACGGGACAGCAGCTATATAGAACCAGGTGTTTTTCTTTTGTGGAGTCATAGAGGCAAATAGAAAATGACCATACACTGTTTTATTTGAGTTCATACAATAGTCAAAGGTTTCATCTTACTGTAGTCAGTGCCCCAACAGTGCATGCCAGTGGCAGTGTTTGTTTAACTAGGCTTGTGGCAGCAGGAGATGGTTGAGGTACAGAGTCACCAGGTATGACAGGTGGCATCAGTGGTGCAGACAGGTCAGTGCATCGACAAGTTCAGAGAGACGCGTCACTCAGTGGGCAGCAGGCTGCCTTCAGTCACACTGTTTAGCATAAATACGTGACCAGCCAGCAGCCTGGTGTGGGCTCAGTGCAGGAGGCACCTGAGTGTGCTTTGCAAACCAAGTAGTTGTCCTGAGTCAGATGAAGTCAGCCAGCAGTTAACTCTCCAGTTGGAAGGCACAGATTCAGTGCCCAGTAGCATCAGTACTAGGCGGATCCCACAGTCCCGCAGCTGGTGGAGACAATGTTTAGTAATAGTTGAGGCTGGATGACCAACATCATGTCAGTGACTGGTGTGGAATACTTGTCAGTTATGGATACCAATTTGGGAAGTAATAGTGTAACATTCCTCCATTCTTTAAAAGATCCAGACCATTGGGTTGTAGACTGATATCACTTTGGAAAATTGCTTAACAATACATCTTAAATTAATTGCTTAACAATACATCTTACATTTTTTACAATGAGGTGCAATTCTTGTTCTAGTTGCTTTTATGCTAACCCAGTCCAGTTCAGAATGCCCAAGTGCTGATAATCTTACCCACTAAATATTGCTAAGGGTGACTCAATTGGTCGGTACATGGTGTGCAGGGAGTTCAGAAGGATGGATAGTTTTATAGCATAGACAAATACAGGCTGCACAGGTGAGAGTCAAAATCAAGATGGTACCTGAATTTCAAATGCTTATTGTCACTTCTCTGTGGTGGTAATCTCTGTAATATTGCTGCACATACTAAGGGATTTGCTGTGCACTAGTATGCACCTTCTGTGCTTCCATAAACTCATCCAAACAGTTACAGAGGTTGAGTTCCGAGTTGTCATGTAGAAAGATCAAGTTTTGAGCAAGTGGTATATGTAAAGGTTTAGCAGGCCTGTGTAGTATTGGACATGTTATGTTTAGAATCATAGCTCATGTTACGGGTGCTGGGAGAAGAAGAGTTAGCCCTGAAACATTATAAGTCATAACATTTATCAATGTCCCACTACCTCTCAGCTCCAAGCATTTTTACCCTTAGGTCATCTCTGCTCATAATAATTCATAGTACCTGCCACTGGACCGTATATGAAATACATACATTGTGGACCCACTCTGTGAAAGATAGGTTTTACTGCTAGGATGTCCCACATACATCCTTCCACTCCTGTCCCCCCTAAGAATAACAGTACCTCACATGCTCCTGTGGTAGCCTGAATCACTTGGGATGGGTGGATGCAGACTTGGTATTGACAGAGGTGCAAACTATCTTCCAATCCAATGCTACAAAATTACACCCATACTATATCTCCCACAGAATAAAAAACATTCTGCTGCTATCATCTTATGTTCCTTTTTAACATACAATCCCTGAATTACATAGTACAATAATCTAAATGATCTACTAATGACATCCCCACAAGTATCCCATGGTAGGCTGATGGTCACTTCCCTATACATCATCATCTGATTTAATATCTAAAATATCACAAGAACTACATGCACCATATGCCAAAATTCACACACATTTGTTTCTGTGGTGCATGACACAAAACACCTATAATGTAAACTTAAACATCTCAGTGTGCTACTGTTTTCATGATATCAATGCATATGTTATTGTGCACTTTGCGTGGGTGTATATGCTTTCTATCTTTTCATTGTACCCCCTCTGTCTTTTTAGGGAGTGCCACTCAGTGGCAGATGAATACATCTGACATGCACAAAGGTCATGCACATTGGCAACTGTAGCTTGACATTCACTGGTGAGGTCATCTCAATAACCTAATATGGAACTTGGTACCAGGTGATGAATTTCTTTGTTTTCTCCTTTGGATTGATAGGCTTGTCAACATTGCCCACTGATCCACATGATAGTTTGATAGACTCATCTTGTGTTTACATGTCCTCTGCTGACACCCAATGACCTTGATATTGGCTTTCTGTACTCATTTCCACACTTTTCCCAACCTTTTTTTAGAAATTTTACACTGGCTCACCATTTTTTCCTGCTTTTTGTTTGATCACATCTAATCGCAATGGCATGTACCACCTAGTACAAAGACAGGCCACAACTTTCAAGAGTTTTAGAATTATATACTGCTATCATGTATGACAACAAAGTATCCTAATTATGGTGACGGCTGTTCAAATAGCAGCTTAACATTTCCCCTAATGTTAGATTTACATGCTCTGTTCTCACATTAGTCTGTGGATGTGATCCAGATTCCAGACTCAGTGGCAGAAACATATGGGGGGAGGGGGGGCACATGGGGCACCCAAATACCCCCCCCCCCCCTTGTGGGGCCCCGCATGCATCGTGCATCGCCACCCGCGCCACCCCTACCAGTCAGCCCACATGCTATTCTTTCATTTCTTTCGCCAGTTGACTCAACTGAATTGAGTTATCGATTAGTTGTACTTTCCTATGCAGCACATGCGTATGTGTCATCATATATTATACATTTCTGTCTGGCACATAGATAACTAACACATACCTACAAGAAATGTCGCAGCCATTCTAGTGATCTCGATACATTATTTCGTCTGGCATTTGTTCGAGAAAAGTCATGAATATTCTACTGTTTTCTTGTACAGAGATCCTTCAATACATAGCATTATAAATACGGACTATTCACTAAATAGGAAGCTAGTTTACATTCAGAAGCAGAAATATTAAGACTGAAGAATGAATAAGTAAAGAGTCCTAGCTGTAGCAAGTGCAAGTGTGAAGATTAATCAAGATTGAGAGTGATCAGTTGATTGTGAAGTATTAATAATAGTAATTCATAGTAATTTCTCAGCAAAAATATTGTTACAAGACTCGTAACAATATTTTTGCTAATACGAATTAGGTATGGGAAACTATTGATACATATATCTCCGGCAATAGTGACTTTTGAGAAGATTCCTAAAAATGCATTGTTATTATATAGACTCTCTATTAAATGCACTAGAAAGGTATGGAATCAACAATAAAATTCCCACACACATAAATTTCCGGATGACATCATCATTGGAAACTCGCCTTTATATTATACATAGTAAGGTACATACTGACTTGTTGCTTTCATAGTAGGTATTTGTTCACACTTCATAAAAGTCCTGAAATGAACATTCTGCCAGCAAGTGTTCTCAAAACAACCATGCCACATATATAAGGGAAGCAGAGTTGCTGCCAGGTAGTCAGTTTGAAAGCTACAATCGCGATAATTTGGAAGTGATATAAAGTGAACAACTGTGATTATTGGCTATTACCATGGACGTCAGTCAGTTTGAGCTTAGTGATATTAGAAATACATGGAGTGTGACCGAATGTGTTTTAGTGCTAAGTGTACTAGTGTTGCATTTTCCAGTGCAAATAGAGTGTTTATTCAAGAATAACTGGCATCTAATTTCTCTATGTCGTAACAATATAATAAAATGGATTGTTATGTAATAAGAAAAAGAAGAGTAGAAACATCTGAAGATTCCAGTCACTATTCTGCCACAAAAACACCATCAGATGTACAGGCAGAGCACAGCACTTTGTCTAAACTTCCACAACAAAGTTCATTGACTGATTCCTTTAATCCCATGGATATTGGCAATTATTTGGATATATTAGCATCAGGAAATATTAGTGATGATATAAAACGCAAGCTTCTCACACCTCCAAGGAGATCTAAAAAAGGTTATATCTTTCCTAGTTCCAAGCACAAGAGGGGACAGGTTGAATGCAGACAAGTGCACAATAATCACTTTGAACAATATCCGTGGCTGGTGTTCTCACAAGTTAAAAAGGGACTTCTTTGCATTAACTGTTCAATTTTTGTGAATAATGAAATGGTTGGAGGAAAGAAATCCATTACTGCCAAGAAACTTGTGTGACTGAACCAGTAACAAAGTTTGCCAAATTTACTGGTAGAGATGGTGACCTTGAGACTCACTCTCAGCTCAAGTACCATGCTGAAGCATCAACAGTTGCAAAATTATTTTTGGTCACACAAGACAACTGTGAACTTAAGGTCATAAATCAATTGTCAAGACAGAATGGAAAGCATTAAGGTAAACAGAGACTGTCTTGTACCTACAATAAAAACAATCATATTTCATGGAGAGCAAAATATTCCTTTGCGGGGGCATAGATGATGGGAATCTATTAGGTAAACAAAAATGATCATGAAAGTATAGTGAGTAATGAGGGCAACTTTAGAGCTCTTCTAAGATTTGGGATTGACACTGGAGACTTGCAACTAAAACATTACCTTGAGACCACAAAAGCAAACGCCATTTACATAAGTAAAACAACGTGTAACAAACTTATGTCATGCTGTGAAACAGTGATGTTCTTGAGAACACTGGAGGAAATCAAAGATTCTCGTTATTACAGCATAACCTTCAATGAGACTACGGACATAGCGCACATCATCAAACTGTGTTTAGCTGCAAGATACGTTGATGGTGATGGAAAATTACACGAAAGATTTTTGGGTCTCGTTGACATCCATAAAGGCAATGATTGTAGTGGAAACATTGACAATAAACCTCAAGAGAGTCAAGATGAAGGGCGTAGCATTACTGGTGAAGTATTAGGTACTACAATTCTAAGGAGAATGGAAATCCTTTCTCTGTCACTGGAGAACTGTGTGGGTATAGACTGGGATGGTTGCTCAGTTAATATGTCAGAACTGAAAGGAGCTGTGGCTACAATAAAAAAAAAAGCTATCAATACACAAGTAGCATCATTTTGAAGCCATTAGCTCAACCTTACTGTCTCTTGCAGTTGCAAAGATACAAGTGTGAGAAACTCACTTGGTACTATTGAAGAAGTGGTATCATTCTTTACACATCTAGCAAGTGGTTTGCAACATTGGAAGAGTCACCCAAAACACTCGCTGCTATCACACTGTCAAACAAGATGGGTTGTGTGACATGATGCTGTTATTCAATTCACAGCTGACCTTGGAACAGTTTTCAAAGTTCTTAAAGACATACAATGTTCTAGGCTGCCAGAGCCAATATTCTCCTTTGAGCTCTCTCTAATTGTGAGCTTATTATCCTGTTTACACTGAGTGAAATTATGAGAATAACATATCCAGTCAGCAAAATCTTAAAGACCCTAGCTTGGATGTCACAACGACAGAAGCAAATTAGATTCAACGCTCAAGGTGTACGGTGGCACGAGAGCTAATGCTGATAGCCAGTTTGCTCGTATTGTTGAAGAGGCAAAGGCAGTTATGGAAGAGTTAGACATAGAGATGAATGTGCCTCATCTTACAGGCAGACAAAGACACAGGGAAAACTGTGATCATAATGATGATGCTATGACATATTAGAAAAGAACTGTTTTTATTCCAACACTGGACCATATTAGGACTGACATGAGAGAACATTTTGCTGAAGAAAATATTTATCATTTAAAATTTAACATTCTTTTGCCCTCACAACTACTGAAACATGACAGTAATTATCTGGCACATAAACTGAATCAGTGCTTAACTGAACTACTGTTCTTTGAAGAAGAATCACTCTTTGTGATTAAAAAGAGAGTAAGAAGACATTATTCAATACAAGCAAATGAGCATAAATGCCCCTAATGATCATGATTCTGTCATGCAAGCATTGTCTGTTTGTCCTAAATCTGACTATTCTACTTTGCACATGCTACACAAAATATTTGCTTGTCTACCTGCATCTTTTGCTACAGTACAAAGAAGTTTCTCAACATTGTGACATACAAAGACATGGCTTGACAATGAAGGAGGATTGACTTAATGGCTTAGATCTGTTGAACACTCACCTGACATTGATTGTCTTATTGACAATGTAATTAACCAATTTGTCAGAAACAATAGGTGCACAATATTCATCATTTAAGGAAGGGAACCACAATTGTAACTTTTTTATATCGTAAGATGGCATTGTCTTGTATATGTGTATAATCAGTTTAAAAAAAAGTTTCTTAAACTTTGCATGTGACTTGATTATTTTTTATTATGGTAAAAGTAAAGGTAGCTCAACATATCTTCTGTGCCCCATCCTTGAGGTTTTTCTGTATCTGTCACTTTCCAGATTGCCATAGGGGCATGTGAGGTACAGTTATTATTGGGGTGGGGGTGGGGGTGGGGGTGGGGGGAGGGGGGAGTAGCGGAAGGATGTTCATGGGACATCCTAGCACCAAAATCCTTTTTTCACAGAGTAGGTCCACATCGGATGTATTCCATATATGGTCCAGTGGCAGTTATTATGAATTATTAAAAGCAGAGATGGTGGTTAGAGCTGAGAGGTAGGAGCATATTGATAAACTGTATAACTTATGATATTTCAGAGGTAACTTTTCCTCTCCCAACGCCCATAACATGAGCTATGATTCTAAATACTACATATCTAATACTACACAGGGTTGCCAAACCTTTGCTATTCCACTTGCTCAAAACTTGGTCTTTCTGCATGACACCTCAGAACTCAACCTCTGTAACTCTTTGGACGAGTTGGTGGCAGCACAGAAGGTGCATACTAGTGCACAGCAAATCCTTTAGTATGTGCAACAATGTTACAGAAATTACCACCACAAAGAAGTGGCAATAAACAATTGATATTCAGGTTCCCTCTTTATTTTGACTCTCATCTTTGCAGCTTATATCTATTGATGGCAGAAAACTACCCATCCTTCTGAGCTCCCTGCACACCACGTATCGACCAATTGAGTCAACCTTAGCAACAATTACTGGGCAAGAATATCAGCACTTGGGCATTCTGAATTGGAATGTTTTTCAAATCATGACTTGGGTCTACTCATTCACATTGTCATCAACATGGAACAAATTGTTTATTTCAATATTCTTGGTGATGAAGTGTTTTACTTTCTTCTAGGTCTTCATGATAAGTGCATTATAGACACTCCCATCTTCCAAGATTGCAATGGGGTGTTCATAGGGCTGCACGTTACTGTTCTGACAGACTCAGACAGCCTGTCCCATCTCAGATGGCCTATATAAATCCTCCAGTCTTAATACCATAGGGAAGGTCTGAGACTATTTGGAACAGCAGGTGAAAAACTGCAAACAGCAGCCCCCCAGTCAGGTAGCTTTGTGGGGTCTACTCTTCAATGAGTGGCTTAAGCTGGATATGGATATGAGTGCTCTGTGTTGAGTGACACAATCTGGAAACCTCTGCCAGGTTAACATATCCAGTTTTGATGATGAATTTTTGCATAAATTGTATCTAAGGTACCTCCATGAACTTCTGCCAAGTTTCAGTCCCTTATGTAACTTTGTGTAAGTAACAGAGCTGTTTTCACAAGAGTCATTTTCTTCAGAACTGGGAATGCTTGAAAAATCCTGAACATTGGCAAGTCATTCTTTCTGACTCAATAGAACTAGGATCCTGCAGTTTACCATTTTGATGCAACATTTTTTGTGCAGAACACAAGAATAATACAAATCAAAATCAGAAAGCAATGGTCATGACACAATCTCTTCAAATACACTGAAAACTTTTGTCACGGCAAGTTTTCCTGGATTTTAACAAGAAACAGAGAGCAAATAAAAGGCTGTGGAATCCTGATCACTTGCCAGTGCATTGACTGTACGCCTGTCAGAAAAATCTGTGAATTATGAAGCTTCCTACAAATGTATTCACTATATCATCAGCATTTAGAGTTACCAAAAATTCCAGACGTACTACATTTTGACTGTATTTGACACCATGTATCTGAAAATGAATGCCATTGATATTATAATTTTAACACCACTCAGGAGATTCCATTTAAGCCTATCAGAAACATCTATTTTCATTTTTGGGTCATTTCAGTTAAGATGCCAAAATCTGTCTTCCATTTGTTGAAAAAAAAATCATTGTGTCAGCTGTGTCACTACCATTCACATACCATCCTGATGTTTTTGTTCATGCACATACCAACTGAATGTGAAACAACTGCACCAATAATCACAAACAACTTGTGTATCTATATCTATACCCTGTAAGCCGTATTACAGCATGTGACAGAGGATACTTTGTGTACCACTGTTACTTACCTCATTTCCCTTTCCATTCAGGAATGGTTCAAGGACAGAACAATTTTTGGTAAACGTCTGTGATCTGTTTTCACCTTTACATTTGTATTATTATTATCATTTTTTTAAAGATATATGCTCAAGGGGAAGCAATACATTCGTTCATTCTTCTAGGAATGCATGTTATAAATATAACAGTAAGCCACATCATGCTGCAGAATGTCTGCATCTGTCACTGGAGTTTTCTGAGCATTGCCATGATGCTGTTGTATTTGCTAAATGAACCTGCAATGAAACATGCTGCTCTTCTTCCATTCTTCTCTATTTCACCTTTTAATTCTATTTGGAATGGATGTGGACTGTTGAGCAATGCTCAAGAATAGGTAGAACAAGGATTTTGTAAGCTAACTCTTTTGCAGGTGGACAACATTTCCTGAGAATTTTTCTGCTGAATCTCAGTCTGGCATCTGCTTTACCTAGTATTAGTCTTAAGTGGTTGTTTCACTTTAAATCACTTTGTATATATATTCCTGAATATCTCCCATGATTGGAATGACTCCTTACCCTCTCCCTTAAAACTCACATCCTTTTGTCTTTCCCTCTCCTTCCCTCTTTCCTGATGAAGCAACCGTTGGTTGTGAAAGCTTGAATTTTGTTTGTATGTTGTGTTTGTTTGTGTGTCTATCAACATGCCAGCACTTTTGTTTGGTAAGTTACATCATCTTTGTTTTTTGAATATGTAATCAATTAGACTGCTTCCAGTGATTATTCTGCAATCATGTAATCATGCAATATGGATCTTTCAGCCTATTTGTATACAGTATATTATATTTGTTTCTTATGAGGATCAATTGTCAATCTGTGCACTATGCACCAGCCCTCTGCAAATCTTCCTGCATTTTGCCACAATTTTTGTAACATTGCAACTTCTCTGTATACATCATCATCAGCTGAAAAAAGCCTCAAGGAGCTTCCTACATTATCCAATAGGTCATTAGTACATACTGTGAAAAGTAATGGTTCTATAACACTTTTGTGCCTGAAGATTTCTCTCCACTGAGAATGATACACTGTGCCCTATTTGCTAGAAACTCTTCAATTCAGTGACGCAGCTGCTCTGATTTTCCATATACTTGTAATTTGTTCAGTAAGCAGCAATGTGGAATTAAAATGAATGCCTCCCAGAAGTCAAGGAATGAAGCATCAACATCAACCTGCATGTTGGTCTCTATAGCTTTCTGTGTCTCATGGATGAAAAGAGTGATCAGGCTTCACATGATCATTGTTTGCAGAAACTGTATTGATTCCTACAGAGGAGATTTTCAGTATCCAGAAATGCCATAATACTTAAGCATAAAACATGTTACTACAGACCAAAAGCACAGATATAGACCAATAGTTTTGTGCATTTATAGGACAACACTTCTTGAAAATGGAAATGACGTGCACTTTCTTCCAATCACTAGGAAGGCTTCTCCTGCCAACTGACCATTGGTACAATGATAATAGAGGAGGAGCATGTTCTCTCATGTTCTCCATATACAATTGTATTTGCATCCCATGAGGTCCAGTAGCCTTTCCTCTGATGAGCAATTTCAGTTGTTTTTCTATCCTATTGTCACTTATTTCAGTATCCATAATATTGACATTGGTTTAAATGGGGACCACAGTACAATTTTGCTCACTGACACGGTTTTGGAAAAAAGATGTTTAGTATTTCGACCCTCTCTTGGTCATCCTCCATTTTGATGCCATTATGATCACAAAGTATCTGGATGGATGGCTTCAGTATGTTTAATGATTGTACAAAACCAAAACTTCTTAGGATTATCTGTCAAGTTCGTAGATAGTATTGAGCTTTTTAATCCAATGAATGCTTCAAACATGGGTTTCCTTACCCAAATTTTGGTTTCATTCAGCTTTTCTTTGTCTGTGACACTCTGGCTTTATTTAAATTTGAAGTGAAGTTCTCTTGCTCTTGTTGCAGCTTTCTAATATGCCACTCAAACCAGAATAGGTCTTTCTTCCCTAACAAATTTGCTTGCCATTGATGTTCAACGTGGATTGGATTTCATAAAATTGAAAATTCACCTTCTGCTCCATTCCCATTTTGATAAGCAATGAGCATTTCCCTCAAGGCATTTCAGTGCAAGGCATAAACATGTTTGAAATCATGAACTCATTTGTTAGTGTAATTTGCTACCACAACGAACCTATAGGATAACAATATTCCAAATACATTTTGTGATGTAAATATGTAACAGAAATTTTATTGCCCACTAAATTAACAAACCATAGTCAAATGCATTTTTCAGACTTTTCAGATAGACTAAAAATAAGTTCTTTTCAATTGGGGTAATGTTAAGTTTAAGATATACAGTGTCAAAATTTGACACATTTTATCTTTTTGGTGAGGCTGATTACATAATGGACACGTTTGTGGGAAAGTTCACAATTCACGGATTTTCTGACAACCAGGTAAACAATGCACTGACAAATGATCATGATTCCAATGCCTTTTGTTTGCTACCTTGTCCTTGTTACAATATTGGTTACGATGAAATTTTTCAGCTCATTTGAAGAGAGATAATTCCATCAATATTGCTTTCTGATCTATGTTGACGTTACTTCTGTATTCTGCACATTTGCTGGGGTTGGCCAAAAATATTAAAAATCCATGAGAAATGCATGGTTAAACATAAATGCAGATGCTAGCCAAGCCTACTGGTTGCACTGTTGTATTTGACCATAAATGACATCTGTGCAATGTTCTCAATATGTTGCAAGCATCACTCGTGGTTAGAACAGCCTTCTGTCTAGTTATGAGAATTGCATTACGTTGGAGCTAAGTGAATTTGAATGCAGACAAATTGTTGGTGCTCGTATGGTGAGTGCTTCCATAACAAAGGGAGCTGAAGTGTTATGTGTTTCAAGAGGCACCATGTCAAAGATTTATACCGCATACAGAGAAAGCGGAAAAACACAATCTGCTAAGCCGCAACACAAATGAAAGTTTGTGTTGAGTAAATATGACAGACAGTCATTAAAGAGGATCATGATGAAAAATAAGAGGACAACAGCCGGAAAAGTCATGGTAAAACTGAATATCACACTTTTGAACCCTGTCAGCATCAAGACAATGCGAAGGGATCACCATAAGAAGGGAATTGTTGGAATTCCAAAGCCATCTGGGATGCAAATGCCCATAATAGGAAAATGTGGTGACGAAGCAAAATAAACTTGGACTAGGGAGCAATGGTAGAAAGTCATTTGGTCAGGTGAGTCTAGTTTCACACTGTTTCCAACTTCTGTCCAACTTTATGTCCCAAGAGTGAAAAGTGGCAGGGGTTCAGTGATGATTTGGTCAACCATATCATGGTATTCCATGGGTCCCATTGTTACTCTGCAAGCTCGGATTACTACCAAGGATTTTGACCAGTATCATCCCAGGGTACAGTGTTTGTTCCCAAATCATGGTGCTGTGTTCCAAGACAACAAGGTCCCTGTTCACACAGCTCACAACATCCATGACTGGTTTTGTGAGCATGAGGATGAATTGTCACATCCTCCATGATCATCACAGTCATCAGATCTCAATATTATTGAGCCTTAGTGGCCTACCTTGGAGAGAGGAGTGTGTGATCGCTGTCTCTCCATCATCATTACCTGAACTTGACACTATTTTGCTGTAAGGTTGGTGTAATATTCCCTTGAAAACTATACAGGACCAGTATTTATCCATTCCAAGTTGACTAGAAGCTGCTCTGAATGACAAGAGGTTTCCTACAGCATAGTAGGCATGATGATATGTTGTTTTTGGTTTTTCCATATTTTTGTGCAACTCCTGTAGTTGCATCACAATGGCAAGTTGCAGGAACAATGGCTTGCCCATTTTCAAAAAGGTGACAAAGGATCTAATACTTACACTAAATTTCAGATGGAGCTGTAACTCTGCAGAAATTCAGGCAATTGGCTTAGACACATCCTGTACAAAATACAACAAAACTGAAGATGGCTGAGCTGTAAACCCAGTTCACTTGACAAGGAATCACTCATACCTCAAGAAATGTATGAGCTATGTTTGCTGAATTGATGCCATTATGGAGGCCACAGACATTATTATGTGGTATTAGGATGATCTCTCCTCGTGTCACTAAATCCTTATCTGATTTTCTATTTTAATTACTAGACAAGTTTTTGCCTTTATGACTTGAAAAGCTGTTCCATTGTCTGTTAACACTCTGAATGACTGTAGCCTAACCTCTACATTCCACTCTGAAATTATAATGTAACAGTCTGATATCCAGCTGTTGTAGCATACAATACACTTTTCCCACTTAACAACATGATACACAATGATGATTTTTCTTTTTTTTAAATTATATTGTCACGTCATTGACATCATGGCTTGATTTTCAACTTACAATAATCATTACATATTGACATTTGAAGCCAGCCTTTATTTCGTGGCTTCAACTGCATACATATATGTCACATATAATTTGCACATCTCTTGGTCCATCTGCTCCTCCCCTCTCTCTGTCCATCACTTCATTGTCTCCCCATGTATCCATCTCCTCCCACCTTTCAGTCCCTCTCCTCTTTCTCTCCAGCTCCTTCTCCCCCCCCCCCCCCCCCCCCCTCTGTCCATTTTGTCCTGCCCTCTCTTTCTGTCCCTCTTCTCCATCCTCACTTTGTCTGTCAAACTCCTCTCCCCTTCCCTCTCTGTACATCCCCTCCTGCCCCCTTCCCTCCCTATCCAGCAACTACTACCCCCCCCCCCCCCGCCCTCTCTCACTCGATTTCCTCCTCTATTCCTCCTCTATCCATCTCAATCTTCCCCCACATCATCCACGCATGTAGCTGCTGAAAAAGAGGTTAATGAAGCAGGCTGGTACTGCTCCCACAACACGCCTCTTGTGCAGCACTGTTTTTATGTCAAGGGCTTGGAAACACTTTGTCCCCCATCCACAGCAGGCCAGTACTGCTTCAATACAACATGCCTGTTCTGCTGGGCAGCCCACATGTTGGGGGCTAGAAAACCATTTCTTGCATCTGATGTGAAGCCTGTCTTGCAAAGCTAGCCAATGCTATCTCCACAAAACACACCTGTTGTGCAGGGCAGCCTATATGGTAGGGGCTTAAAAGACATGCATGTCTGTTTCTCCGTAAGTATTAGAGTTGTAGCATTGTAAACCCCCCTACAGAGCGACAATTATTGAACTATATGAAATAAAACCATCTCATAACTTTTGAACTGTTTGTGTTAGGACATCAAAAATGCATGGCTGGCCGTAGGGTATGACGGGAATTAGTATGCATACGTTGGTTTGGTTTAGCGATGAAGCCCACTTTCATTTGTATGGGTTCATCAATAAGCAAAATTGGTGGACTGAGAATCCACATTTCACGATTGAGAAGTCTCTCACCCTCAATGGGTGATGTGTGGTGTGCAATGTCCAATCGCAGAATAATCGGTCCGATATTCCTTGATGGCATGGTGGCTTCTGAACAGAACGTGAAGGTTTTGGAAGATGATTTCATCCCTATAATTCAAAGTGAGCTTGATTTCGATGAGATGTGGTTCGTGCAAGACGCAGCTCAACCCCATCAAAGCAGGAGAGTGTTTTATGTCCTGGAGGAGCACTTTGGGGGCCGCACTGTGGCACTGGGGTACCAAGAGACCGTTGGTATGGGCCTTGATTGGCTGCCATATTCTCCAGATCTGAACACATTCATTCCTTTTTCTGAAGCTGTGTTAAAGACAAAGTGTACAGTAATAACCATAAAACCATTTCTGAGCTGAGAACGGCCATGTAGCAGATCATCGACAGCATTGATGTTCTGATACTTCAGTGGGTCATGCAGAATTTTGCTATTCATCTGCACCACATCACAGCCAACAAACGCAGGCATATCAAACATATCATAACCTAAATCTGAATATCTCTAGTGATGTTTACATGTTGAATAAAGTGTGTGCATGCCGTAGTTTGTAACTGATGTTGAATAAAGTGTGTGCACGCCATAGTTTGTAACTGATTTCCGTTTTTTTTTTTTTTTTTTTCTTTTTTTTCCACGTAGTTCAAGTGTCAAATTTGTACCACTTTTCACCAGAGGTCTGGAAGGAGCTCTTACACATACATGCATACCTATATTCAGCTTTATACATATAATTTACAATAGAAAATACTTAACCAGAAATTTTATTCACATCTTATGAGTTGATGTACGATAAACACATAAACAGTTATCACATTCCTAGTATTCAGTAACACTTGAAATGCTTTCTTTGTGTAAGATGGTGAAACTTGAGCATTCATGTCATAAATATTTAAGAGAATTAGAGTGCCTAACTACTTCTAATGAAAATTTACATAGTTCAATAATAATTATTAAAAAGATTTATTTTATGAAGTTTACAATGAAATGAACACCCTTAGCTGCTTACAGGCGTTGACATACGTCAACGGGGACAGATGAAAATGTGTGCCCCGACCGGGACTCGAACCCGGGATCTCCTGCTTACATGGCAGATGCTCCATCCATCTGAGACACCGAGGACACAGAGAATAGCGCGACTGCAGGGATTTATCTCTGGCACGCCTCCCGTGAAACCCACCTTCTCAACGTATTGTCCCGCACTACATTCGTAGTGCCCCCGCCCATTATACTCATTACTCGCGGCACGTTGCCGATTCCCGCAAGAGTTCGGGCACTGTTTGTGCATTTGTACAGAAGAAGAAGATGGTCAAGTGGCCAATGAGCCTTAACTATATATTTACTAGGATGGTATCTGTTCTTTCGGACATGTCCGAAAGAACAGATACCATCGGTGACTAAGCAGCTCGTTAGAATGAAATTACAATGAAATGAACACCCTTAGCTGCTTACAGGCATTGACATACATCAACAGGGACAGATACCATCTTAGTAAATCTTAGTAAATTTATGAAGTTTAGCATACAAAAGCTCTCTGTTTTACACAACAATTTATACAAAATACATTAGTATTATTTAGTGAATGTGTTAGCACATATAAATAATTTTGTGCTTTCAAAAGAATCTGTCAAGAGCCAGATCACATGGCAATATAAAGCCAAGTTCTTGGATCACAGCTAGCATGAAAATATCTTATGGAACACTTAAGATACTTATTTTTAAAATGAAAACATCTACAGACCCGCAATTCATCGAATATGTTAGGAATTACAAAAGGGAATATATAAAAGTAATTTCAAGGCAAAATTTATGACTAATGATAGCTTAATGAGATAGTTTGAAAACAAATCAGAAGGGATATGGGGTACTCTGAAGGCTGAAACAGGCAAAAGATATGCAAAGATCAGGCCAGCATTCTCAAAAACATAAAAAATGTCAATATTAAAAAACAAGATTTGCCGAATTATATAAACAATTATTTCATAAAGGCAACAATGTCATTAAGTTCTAAATTTATGAACCAAGAAGAATCAGAAATTTCAAAAGCCACTTGCAGCATGAGGGCAAAGCCAACAAACGAACAAGATGTATTAAATGTGATAAAAAGCAGGAGTAGACGAGGTGCGTGTGTCTGTCCTTACAATGACAGGTCCACTGGATGCAAGGCCCTTGGCATACATACTCAACTTATAATTTAGTGAAGGAGTGTTTAGGAAAGGCCAAAAATCTCAAAAGGGAAGCCATTATTTAAAAATGGTGACAAGTATGAGGTAGAAAACTATAGGCCAATACCACTTCTTCCAGCATTTTCCAAAATATTAGGAAAATTCATGAAGCATAGAATTATCAGATATATAAATGACCACAAGTTACTAAATAGAAATCAGCATGGCAACCAGGCAGGTAAAAACACAGAAACAGCAGTAATAAGTTAGAACAAACAAATAATCAAAAATCCAGAAAAAGGCAATAGTGTATTAGGAGTAAATTTAAATTACTTCCAACCATTTGATACTGTCAGTCATGGCATTCTTTTAGAAACATTGGATGCATTAGGTCTTCAAGGGGCAAGGAAAAAGAGGTTTAGGACTAATGTCAGCATACTCCAACCACAAAATAAATTTAGTATCAGGTGCAAAAAAGTGAAAACAGGAGTACTACAGGGCAGTTTTCTAGGTCTAACATTGTTTCTTGTCTATATAAATGACATCCATGCATCAGATGGTGCAGCAAATATGCTGTCATTCACAGATGACATTAATGTGATAATAAGTGTAGAAAAGCAGCTGCTGCAAACAACTACTCATCAAGTCCTAAAGAATGTCCACTCTTGGTTTAATGGGAACAGATTGCCACTAAATGCAAATAAAACAAATTATATGCAATTCGGGGAAAAACCAGACATAAATCTTGATCTGGTGTTGAGTGACAAAGCCCTAGACAGAGTGACATCTACAAAATTGCTGGGGATTCATGTTGATGAAAACTTAAGGAGGAGGTGAAGATTGGTGTTTAATGTCCCATCAACAACAAGATCACTAGAGACAGAGCACAAGCTTGGATTAGGAAAGGATGTAGAAGGAAAAAGGCATGCCTTTCGAAGGAACCATCCTGGTAGTTGCCGTAAGAGATTTAGGGAAATCATGGAAAACCTAAATCAGGGTGGCTGGAGGTAGGTTGAACCATCATCCCCCCAATTGCAAGTCCAGTGTACTAACCACTGCGCTATCCCACTTGGTTGAAAACTTAAATTTTAGTGACTGTGTAATGAAACTTTCACAGAAACTTAATTCAGCCTGTTTTGCTCTTGGAATTATTACAAATTTTTGTACCTCAGAGAGGACCAGGATGGCATATTTCAGCTATTTTCAGTCTCTTGCAACAGACAGAACCATATTTTTGTGTTTCACCATTTGCCACCTAAACAAACTATTTGTTTCAAAACAGGGCTACATGAATAACACACAGTCATCCATAGGCACACTGCAAAACCATGCCCAAAAAGCTTAAAGTACTAACAATACCTTAATTTTTATATATATCGCATGTGGAATGTTTCATATATATATATATATATATATATATTATTCCATTATATTGATATATATATATATAAATATAATAGAAGGAAACATTCCACGTGGGAAAAATTATATATAAAAACAAAGATGAGGTGACTTACCGAACGAAAGCGCAGGCAGGTCGATAGACACACAAACAAACAAAAACATACACACAAAATTCAAGCTTTCGCTACAAACTGTTGCCTCATCAGGAAAGAGGGAAGGAGAAGGGAAGACGAAAGGAAGTGGGTTTTAAGGGAGAGGGTAAGGAGTCATTCCAATCCCGGGAGCGGAAAGACTTACTGTAGGGGGAAAAAAGGACAGGTATACACTCGCACACACGCACATATCCATCCACACATACAGACACAACATCACCACTGCTGAAGCCCAAGCTATCCGTGATCTGAAGGCTGACCGTTCCATCGTCATTCTTCCGGCGGACAAGGGTACCACGACAATGGTACTTGATAGTCGGGAGTATGTGGCTGAGGGACTGCGTCAGCTTTTAGACAACACCACATACAAAGTTTGCCAAGGTAATCCCATTCCTGATGTCCAGGCGGAGCTTCAAGGAATCCTCAGAACCTTAGGCCCCCTACAAAACCTTTCACCTGACTCCATCAGCCTCCTGACCCCACCAACACCCCACACCACTACCTTCTACCTTCTTCCTAAAATTCACGAACCCAATCATCCCGGCCGCCCCATTGTAGCTGGTTACCAAGCCCCCACAGAACGTATCTCTGCCTACGTAGATCAACACCTTTGACCCATTACATGCAGTCTCCCATCCTTCATCAAAGACACCAATCACTTTCTCGAACGCCTGGAATCCTTACTCACTCTGTTACCCCCGGAAACCATCCTTGTAACCATTGATACCACTTCCTTATACACAAATATTCTGCACGTCCAGGGCCTCGCTGTGATGGAGCACTTCCTTTCATGCCGATCACCTGCCACCCTACCTAAAACCTCTTACCTCATCGCCTTAGCCAGCTTCATCCTGACCCACAACTTCTTCACTTTTGAAGGCCAGACATACCAACAATTAAAGGGAACAGCTATGGGTACCAGGATGGCCCCCTCGTACGTCAACCTATTTATGGGTTGCTTAGAGGAAGCCTTCTTGGTTACCCAAGCCTGCCAACCCAAAGTTTGGTACAGATTTATTGATGGCATCTTCATGATCTGGACTCACAGTGAAGAAGAACTCCAGAATTTCCTCTCCAACCTCAACTCCTTTGGTTCCATCAGATTCATCTGGTCCTACTCCAAATCCCATGCCACTTTCCTTGACGTTGACCTCCATCTGTCCAATGGCCAGCTTCATACGTCCGTCCGCATCAAACCCACCAACAAACAACAGTACCTCCATTATAACAGCTGCCACCCATTCCACATCAAACGGTCCCTTCCCTACAACATAGGTCTTTGTGGCAAACGAATCTGCTCCAGTCCTGAATCCCTGAACCATTACACCAACAACCTGAAAACAGCTTTCGCATCCCGCAACTACCCTTCCGACCTGTTACAGAAGCAAATAACCAGAGCCACTTCCTCATCCCTTCAAACCCAGAACCTCCCACAGAAGAACCCCAAAAGTGCCCCACTTGTGACAGGATACTTTCCGGGACTGGATCAGACTCTGAATGTAGCTCTCCAGCAGGGATACGACTTCCTCAAATCCTGCCCTGAAATGAGATCCATCCTTCATGAAATCCTCCCCACTCCACCAAGAGTGTCTTTCCGTCGTCCACCTAACCTTCGTAACCTCTTAGTTCATCCCTATGAAATCCTCAAACCACCTCCCTTACTTTCTGGCTCCTACCCTTGTAACTGCCCACGATGTAAAACCTGTCCCATGCACCCTCCCACCACCACCTACTCCAGTCCTGTAACCCGGAAGGTGTACACAATCAAAGGCAGAGCCACATGTGAAAGCACCCACGTGATTTACCAACTGACCTGCCTACACTGTGAAGCTTTCTATGTGGGAATGACCAGCAAAAAACTGTCCATTCGCATGAATGGACACAGGCAGACAGTGTTTGTTGGTAATGAGGATCACCCTGTGGCTAAACATTCCTTAGTGCACGGCCAGCACATCTTGGCACAGTGTTACACCGTCCAGGTTATCTGGATACTTCCCACTAACACCAACCTGTCAGAACTCCGGAGATGGGAACTTGCCCTTCAGTATATCCTCTCTCCTCGTTACCCGCCAGGCCTCAATCTCTGCTAATTTCAAGTTGCCGCCGCTCATACCTCGCCTGTCATTCAACAACATCTTTGCTTCTGTACTTCTGCCTCGACTGACATCTCTGCCCAAACTCTTTGCCTTTACAAATGTCTGCTTGTGTCTGTGGATGTGCGGATGGATATGTGTGTGTATGCGAGTGTATACCTGTCCTTCTTTCCACCTAAGGTAAGTCTTTCCACTCCCGGGATTGGAATGACTCCTTACCCTCTCCCTTAAAACCCCCTTCCTTTTGTCTTTCCCTCTCCTTCCCTCTTTCCTGATGAGGCAACAGTTTGTTGCGAAAGTTTGAATTTTGTGTGTATGTTTGTGTTTGTTTGTGTGTCTATCGACGTGCCAGCGCTTTCGTTTGGTAAGTCACATCATCTTTATTTTTAGACATAGGCAGATATTCAAATAAATGCTGACTTCCGTAACTACAATGCTCAAAATAGCACAGCACTCTGCACTCAGTGAACAAATAGAACAAACACCCGAAAGCACATCCGCCAGAAACTTTACAACAGACTGCCAGTCAGCATCAGAAAGTTTATAGTACAATTTAAAAAATTTCTGTCCTAACAATGTTTCTACTTAGTAAATCACTATGTAGGCCAATAAACATTTTCTGACAATTTATGCTATCAGATGACTGAAAACTCCTATGTGATACTACCTCAGCTTTTTATGGTGATTCCAAATCTGGATTTAGCTTTTTTCCTATCATGTACAGCTTAGCTGCAATTTGACTCCAAAGATATATTGCTGTAAAACTAGATTATGGAGGGAATTTTTTCGGTAGGACTCTGTATACCTTAAGGTTGTCACACCTGTTAGTGCTAATTGTTGTTGTGTGACCCTGAAAGTGTTGCTTGTCTAACTGGCTTGGGTTACCAGTGCTATATTGTGATTATTCTGTATATTTAAGACAGTATTAATAAAACACTTCACCTATTATTGATAGTTACTAACTACGTCAATACGCAAGTGTGTGAAGAATCTAAATATTTTCTGTTACATTTTGGAAATTATACAGCTGCTAAACGGACTTTATGTAAAAATCTGACTGTGCTTATTTAAACTGAAACTTGGTGACCAGCACAGGAGATGGATGCCATAGACAGTTTGCTGCTATTGTGTGGAAAGGTTAAGAGTGCGGGCAAAAGAAAAGAAAATATGCATGCCATCTGTGATTCCAATGGTATGGAGGGAACATAAAAATCAACTTAATGGGTGTTACTTCTGCTTATTTAATGTTCGGGTGCAGTTCAAAACATAAGAGGCAAATTGTGTATCCAAGCATAGATTCAGCCATTTGGCCAGTTTGCACATGGAGATCTCATTGCTCCTCTTCCTCCAGCTGTTGTAGAGAATGTGGCAGAAGATGATAAGGAAAATGGAGTTGATGCAATTACTGAAGACGATAGTGATGTCCACCAGCCTCAATGCGACTTTACTCCATAATTGTTCTCTCAGAGTGAACTTAATGCTCTCATATGAGATTTGACGGGCAGAGTGAAAGACTTCAATGAGATATTAAGAGGAGGTACAATCGAGCTATGTTAGCTGACTACTGTTGGATGTTTGTTGAAGAGGGACAGTCATTGTATACAAGGATCTGCAAGGAAGTCAAAGAAGAGAATGTTTAAAAATTTATGGAACACTGTTGATTTCTTGTTTGATGCAATGTAGTTAAGAAACAATTTAGGGGAGTTCTGAGGAGTATTTTTTAAATGTATTTTATTTTTTAAATATGTTTTGATTAAAAATCCACCTTGTGTGAAATGGTGTTAGAATATACAGAGGGGTTCAAAAAAATGTATCCACTATTTAAAAGTCCATTGACAGAGTTGTCTCATCTTTGGTTTGTAGTTCCGGCAATTGCCACATAAGTGTTGTATTGCGTTGTTTTGTTTTGTCAGATGACAGTCGCCACATAGTCAGTGTTTTGTTCTTAGTTGCACCTAGTTACTTGAATAAACATGGCTGGTGCAAGGCATTCAATGAAAGGAAGTCACTTTTGAAGTGGTATTTTAAGTACGAAAACATTAATGAGGTTCAAGAGCAATGGCGAAATGAGTATCAAACAGAGCCAGCGAAGATGTACACAAACAATGATCTGGATGGCCTGTAACAGTAACAAGTCCAGCTAACTCCTGTCATGTGTTACAACAGTTCACTCACTCACCACAGAAGCTGTGAGAGAGTGTGCCCGTGAAACTGGATTGAGTCGCACCAGTGAGCTGTACCTTCAGAAGCTTCAGACATCCATTTTACCTGCCATCTGAGACTTGTATGGAGATGGAAGAGTTTATTTTCAACAAGATGGTGCCCCAGCCCACTACCAAAATTGTGTTAGGGCGTATCTTGACGAAAATCTACCAGGAAGATGGTTAGGCTGTACAGGTGCTGTGGAGTATCCACCACGTTCCCCAGACCTAACTCCTCTGGACTTTTACCTGTGGGGAACACTAAAGGACGTCACTTATTGACAAAAGCCATGCACATTGGGTGAACTTCGAGAATCCATGATACATTCATGTGGAAATATCCAACTGAACACGTTTCAGTCAGTAGTTCATGCTGCAGTTCGGCGGCATTGTTTGTGTGTGGATGTTAATGATGACCATTTCGAACACCTACAGTGATATCTTTAAGTTGGACTTTAAGCTACACTTTCACCAAAAATGAGACAACTCCGTCAATAGTTTGTAAGTCATGGACTTTCAAACAGTGTATACATATTTTTTGGACCCCTCTGTATTTGTGGACTCAGAAGTGAAACTCGTCAAAATATAACTTCTCATTTTGTATAAAAACCTGACATGATGGACAAAAACAGTCGTTATTTCTAGAATCAGCATAAAAAATTAATTCTAGAACACCTACTTTCAACAAATCGTCTAACAAAAAGTTTCAAAATGCAGACTAGTGTAATGTTTATATTAAGGCAAAACTGAAAAAATTGTCTGTCTCCCCTAAATTTTGTATTATATTTGCATATGTAATGGACAGCTGTTGTGTGATGTAAAATCTCTGCTTAAATATTGTAATGTATATAAGGCTCACAGTTCAGGGACGTCAAAAGTAATGACCTATGGCAAACAGACTATGCAATTATAATACCATAGGCGTACATGTACATAAAGTTATGGTACTACATATTCTATGATTTTGTATTATTCTGTGTTACTATACATATTGTACAATCTTGTATTGTTTTGACTGTACTTTTTTATTTACAAACTTGCATGATCCATTTCCTTGAAATGATTTCCTCTAAATTTACAGGTACATTTGGACAAATAAATGAAAGTAAAAGCATTACAGGACACATGTTGAAGTTCTCCTCTGTGTTGAGATCCCTCAGATATAAATGACTGAAAGAATTCGTCCATTTTCTGCTCATCTAGCAATACTGAAGGTTCACTTCTATACATACTGTGTAGTCAGAAATTATTAATATGAATGCATGTACCATTATCAATAAACATTTATATCTTGGCTCTATTATTTACTTTTTCAGACAATAAATCAATGGTTATAGGATTGGATACTGATTGGTTCAGTGTTTTTCTCAATATGGATTTAGTGTTTCTGTGTACATGTTAGAGTGAGTCGTTGTTCGCTGAGAATGATAGGGAGTCCTCGGCGCCTAAGTCCAGGAGATTTCTTTTCACTGAACAAAATGTAAGTATTGAGTTCTGGCTAAGCCATTTCTTCGCAATATCCTTTCTTTCAGGAGTGCTAGTTCTGCAAGGTTCGCAGGAGAGCTTCTGTAAAGTTTGGAAGGTAGGAGATGAGATAATGGCAGAAATGGAGCTGTAAGGAGGGAGCATAAGTTGTGTTGGATAGCTCATATGGCAGAGCACTTGCTGCCCGTGATAGGCAAAGGTCATGAGTTCGAGTCTCGGTCTGGCACACAGTTTTAATCTGCCAGGAAGTTTCATATCAGTCCACACTCCACTGCAGAGTGAAAATCTCATTCTGGAAACATCCCCCATGCTGTGGCTAAGCCATGTCTCCGCAATATCCTTTCTTTCAGGAGTGCTAGTTCTGCAAGGTTCGCAGGAGAGCTTCTGTAAAGTTTGGAAGGTAGGAGATGAGGTAATGGCAGAAATGGAGCTGTAAGGAGGGAGCGTAAGTTGTGCTTGGATAGCTCATATGGTAGAGCACTTGCTGCCCGTGAAAGGCAAAGGTCATGAGTTCGAGTCTCGGTCCGGCACACAGTTTTAATCTGCCAGGAAGTTTCATATCAGCGCACACTCCACTGCAAAGTGAAAATCTCATTCTGGAATTTTCAGTTTACTAGCCTTCAGTATGTACTGGAACAATTTATGTTGTATAAAATATTAAAAACTGTAGAATTAGAGTCAGAACTATACCAATTTATTTTATAGCTAAACTTACATGTTGTAATATTAATTGTTAAATATATTCACCTCACAATGCTTAGCATTGGATAGCTCTGCATTTTACAAAACTATTTTATGTAAAATATGGCTATGTTTTCTGCTAACCTTGTTGTTGCACATAAATTAATTTCTGCAAATTTGTACCCATTGTAAATTATGAAAAGGCATTATTACCATAATATTGTAAAAAAGACACACACTGTCAGTAAGCTACAAAAGTGCATGTATTAGGTAAGTCAGGGAGAGAACTGTTGAGTATTGGTAGTGAGTGGGTGTGGTAAGAAGTTGTTATGGAGACTTGAATCTTAGTTATTCATTTGAACAGTTTTATGAATAAATAAAGAAAATTTACAGGTCATTTGTTGTACTTTCGTTTCAAAAAGTAAAACCATGATATTTCCATAAGAATCCAGCACGATCCGAAAAGATATGAGCCATGGGCCTCTGCAATGTATGAGAAAGATATAATAGTTTGCTCAACAATCATGGACACCCTCAATACATCAAGATAAATATTAACACAATAGTGTATTTTTTTCCTGTGTAGAAAACTATTTTCTTATCATATGCAGGTAACTCTTCAATATTTAGAATACAATGAAATGTGTGAAATAATATTTTAATTTACATAATAAATGTGTGCAGAATAGTTACATCATCATTTGTTAATAAGTTAGGAACAGGAAAAATAAAGCTGTTGCAAGCAACATTCTACCAAATATATGACAAGTAAAATTTCTGAGTAGTAGTGATATACTCAGCTAAAACCACAGGAATCAGCAAATTCTCATATCATTTTATGGTGCACTGTCAGTTTGGGGAAAAAAAGGAAAAAAAATTGCTGTAAAGTAATCGTACTTTCCTACTTATGACACTGTTTGGCGCAGTGTACCAAAGACAAAATACAGAAAAACACGGGTAACTTACCCCTCGCTTTATTAAATGTCTCTTTGTCTTCCTGGTTCAACTGGTTGGAACATTCAGCACTAGAATTTCTTGAACAGTCTCTGCTGTTATCATTATGATACAGCTCACAGTTTGAAGGGGACCTGTTACAGAAAGCGTGTGACCAGTTCTCTTGAAATATGAAGTGTCAAAAATTAGCTCAAATTATATTGAGGAAAACAGTGCAAAATATCTGTAATCTGAGGAGAGCTCTAACGAGGAATTATTCTAGCAAAATAAATGGGAGTTCATGGGATATTACAGGTCTGTGGGTCTATATTCCTCTTCCAGTCTTATTTATTTGTTGTTATGTTCGTGTGAAAGATATGATTCCATTATCATCTGGTTCAGGTCAGCTTAATTACTGTATAATAAATTGCGTGAAAATAATGTTTTGCACTTGGAAAAGTCTCTTCAGTTGTATTAGACACTAATGCAGGGTTTGATCTGTTACATGTGTTGTTGCAGTGTACTTATATTATTTCAAGAGTTAACTGACAAATTGAGTGTCAACAGAAATATGCTGTACCGTGTGTTTTATGAAGAATCTTCTTCAATAATAGAATTCTGTCAAAGGTACTGCATGGCCTGTTGTATGGGATATATTAACTCTCAGTTAACTACAATTCTATGCATTATTTCTCTCCACTAATAAACAGAAAATGTGTGCAATTCATGTTTAGAATACATTGTCGATGGCTAGTTAACTATGGAGGAAATAACTATGGCTTGTGTGGAAGAACTGCAAGGCATGTATTGTTCTAGACTTACCACATTAAAACCACAAAGACCAACATTGCAACAGCTACATTGGCTATCATCACACTTATAATTTTCAAGTTTCCAGACATTGTTCTACTGTTTCACCTGAAACAAAAGGCAAGGATTTTTAAGGATTACAACATATGTTGTACAATAAACCAAAATCATGTGCATTAATGTTCTCACAATTAATTTTGAATGAAAAGAAGATCACAGTGAAGGTGCTAAACAAAAAGTAATGATGATTTTATACCATCAGATTGGTTCAGAGGTATCTAAGTTGATTATAGAGTTGGGTTTGATGAACAAAAGGTCTTGCTCCTAATTTCAAATTATTTTCTCACCATCTGATACATGAACTATTTGCAACAAATAACTATTTAGATTCTTGAAAAAATGTCATCATTTTTTCCTCTGATTTTATGAGAGATTTAGAGCAACACACACTATGTTTATGACATGATGATCTTCATAAAGTGTGTACATCTCATCTATGGCAATTGTATATTAGAATTCAAAGATGTTCTTCATTAATGAAGATAGTAAACTACCTCTGATATGAGTGCTGAAGATATGTACATGAGAACTCTGTTGAGCAATGGAGTGTATGTGTGTGTGTACACAAGGTGTACAACTTTGCTTCCACCGTTTGCCGATAGGTGGCGACAGTGGTAAGTAGTGGTCGAAAGAAACAAATAGCACACATCAGGCAGTTGGCTTGGACCTCAGTCAACATAACCTCATTCAAACATTAGTCTATTTGAGTCTGAATCATAAAGTTGTTCTTGATTGAAATTGTCAGTTTACAAGCTTAATTCTTGTCATTTGAGGGAGGTGTTACTGTTTTGTTTCAATATGAAGAAAACAGCGGCTGAGTCTCATTGAATGCTCTCAGGTACATATAGAAAGGGCGCTATTAGTGAAAGAACATGTCATGAGTGATTTCAACACTTCAAGAACAGTGATTTTAACGTCGTAGACCAGCATAGTGGAGGAAGAGAGAATGTTTTCGAAGATGCAGAATTGGAGACATTGCTGAGTGAAGACAAACGTCAACTCAAGAAGAATTGGCACAATTAGTGGGAGCCATTCAAAATGTCTCAAGGCTATGGGCATGATTCAGAAAGAAGGAACTTGGGTCCCGTGTGAGCTGAAACGAAGAGACATTGAACGGTGATTGTGTGTTTGTGAACAGTTGCTTCAGAGCAAAAACGGAAGGGATTTCTGCATCACATTGTGACCGGGGATGAAAAATGGGTTCATTATGATAACCCTAAACACAAAAAATCATGGGGATATCCCGGCCATTCTACCACGTCGACGGCCAAATCGAATATTCAAGGCTCCAAGATCATGTTATGCATTTTGTGGGACCAGCTCGGTGTCGTGTACTATGAGGTGTTAAAACCAAATGAGACAATCACAGGTGCTTGTTATTGAATGCAATTAATGTTTTTGAACAGAGTATTAAAAGACAAACTGCTGCAATACAGCGAGAGGCATGATAAAGTGATTTTGCAGCACAACAACGCTCGACCCTGGGTTGCAAAAGAGGTCAAAATGTACTTGGAAATGTTAAAATGGGAAGTCCTACTCCACCCGCCATATTCTCCAGACATTGTGCCCTCTGACTATCACCTGTTTAGATCAATGGCACATGGGCTGGCTGACCAACAGTTCCAATCTCATGAAGAAGTAACAAACTGGATCGATTCATGGATCACTTTAAAAGATGAACAATTTTTCGACACAGGATTCATACACTGCCCCAAAGATGGTAGAAAGTAGTGGCCAGTGATGGAAAATACTTTGAATGATACACGTGTAACTAATTTGTTTCATTAAAGCCTCAAATGTTTGGGAAAAAACAGCAGAAACAAAATTGTACATATCTGTGTGTGTGTGTGAGGGAATCAAGACACAAAGGAATTACAGACATATCTGAAAGATCAGACACTTTGTACACATTATAAATGATGATGTTGTAGTCATCAGTTGATATATATATATATATATATATATATATATATATATATATATATATATATATAGAGAGAGAGAGAGAGAGAGAGAGAGAGAGAGAGAGAGAGAGAGAGAGAGAGAGAGAGAGAGAGAGAGAGAGAGAAACATTCCACGTGGGAAAAATTATATATAAAAACAAAGATGAGGTGACTTACCGAACGAAAGCGCTGGCAGGTCGATAGACACACAAGCAAACACAAACATACACATCAATGGTTACAAGGATGGTTTCTGGGGGTAACGGATTGGGTAAGGCTTCCAGGCGTTCGAGAAAGTGGTTGGTGTCTTTGATGAAGGACGGGTATACTCTCGCACACACACACATATCCATCCACACATATACAGACACTTGTGTCTGTATATGTGTGGATGGATATGTGTGTGTGTGCGAGAGTATACCCGTCCTTTTTTCCCCCTAAGGTAAGTCTTTCCGCTCCCGGGACTGGAATGACTCCTTACCCTCTCCCTTAAAACCCACATCCCTTCGTCTTTCCCTCTCCTTCCCTCTTTCCTGATAAGGCAACAGTTTGTTGCAAAAGCTTGAATTTTGTGTGTATGTTTGTGGTTGTTTGTGTGTCTGTCGACCTGCCAGCACTTTCATTTGGTAAGTCACATCATCTTTGTTTTTATATATATATATGATGTGACTCACCAAGCAATTTGTTCACAATTAACTGAAATGTAATTTAAATTTTTGTACTATAAAACTCATTGAAATTGTATATGAAATTAAGAAAACTCTTCCAGATTGCATATTAGAATGTATCTGGGACTGGTTGTTCCACATATTCACATATATGCTTTTGTCCTTCTTGACTTCTTGTTTAGTAATTTTGACTTTCATGTTTGTATCTTATGCTATGTATTATGACTGTGACAGTGGTATGGAACTGGATGTTCCACCTTACCATTTTTTATTTCTAGAATTTTGGTTTTCTGCTTATGTAAACACACAGACAATTTAAGTTTATTTTCAATTCTGAGTAGCATGTTAGGGTTAGTTTGTTTAAACTTCAAGTTGCATTACCATGCCTATCATATATTATACAGCCTATTTTGCTAATTTGTTTTCAAGCCATTGCTTGTTGCTGCATGGCAACTTCTACACTCAGGTATCACCTTCATTGACATGGGGTCGTATTCAGAAAAATATATGGAGAATCTGTTTACCATCTTTCTGCGTTCATAACGTGCAGTAAGTTTTTCTTCTATATTTTGTATTATGTTATCCAGTGATGACCACCCCACCAGTTTACCTGTGCTAACGCTTGAAGTTTCATTTATTTTGTGAATACCCTCTTTGATAATTTTTCTCATTTAAATAAGTAATTAACTAATTACATGCTAATTGAATGACATACTTGGCCAAGATTAGGTCAAATAACTCGCACCTTTTATACCATAATATATATGAACTTGCTGGATTCTAAGTACTATATGGATAATTTTGTATTTAAAGTTAAGTTTACTGCTATGAAATGCAGCCTTTCTTCTAAAAATATACACTTTGCAAGAAACTTCAAGATGATGCTGTGTATCCTGTGATGTAGATTGAAGATGAATTATACATATACTGAGACTGCACTAATATAACACAAAGATGATAATTTGGATCTGAACACTTAATATTCAATAATGACATATGATTTTTTATCTTACATTTACATATGTTGTTGGGTTAGAGTCACTCTTGAGATGTTAGGTAAGTGTCAGGCTGAGTAAGCGTTTTTGTCTCGCCTGAATTCCCTGTTTGCACCATTGTGAGGTCTGTGCTCGTGTACGTGTTTTCTTTCATACTAGGCTTGTCTGTTGCCTTTGGGTGAGACACTGTGTATACAGGAGGAGGAAAATTATCCAATTTTAAGATATTAATGTGATTTATAATGTGATGATTATGCTTATCTAAGCCAATATCTTGATACTATTTCTTATACATATGTTTTTATTACTATATGTTTTGTCTAGTATTGTGGTGATATGACCTATTTCAAGAACTACTTTCTGAAGTGAAAAATGAGTTAAATAGTAAATTGATATCATAAATGACAGAAACTTTTGTTTATTGTATGTGATGTCATCCATTCGGATTGAAACTTATACAGTGTGTGGTTTCAGGTACTGAAAAGACAGTGTTGCCTGAAGTGCCACATTGTACTGTAGAGGGTGGAGATCCCACCAGAAGAAATAACTTACATAAGAAAATGAAATTTCTAGATGTATGCAAAAATGTATCTTGTATTACTTACATAGGAATCCTATGTTACATGTTTTTAACTTGGTTTTAATTCACACCTTGGCAGTATGTCATATGATTTTAGAATGTTTTGTTGTAATTGAAGCCTCATATCATGTAGACTTTAATATTGCAAATTGTTTGTCTCTAAAGTATTACACACTATTAATGCTATACCTTTATAATTTTGTATGTTTTGGGTATTGCACATGTTATCCATGATCTGTATTTCATAATTTAATGATTTAATGTTTTTGGTGCTTCACACCACCTATGTTTCACTGTTTTTGGTATTTACATCTGGGTATTGGCTTGTAATTCTTTTCCCAAATTCACTACATTCTACACTGTAGAAGACCATTTCACTAACCTTTGGTATTGAAATGGAACTACCTTCCCATTCCTATCTGAAATTCCTTCATGTAAACATTCTCTGAAAAGGTCAATATAGCTCAAATTTTTAACTTTCTGGACTTTATATTGTTGTGTTTATACCCAGTTCCAGTAGTAAATTGACCTTTACAAAATTATTGCAAATGAGTTTACTATTTCAGATTAAATTTCACATTAATGTTCACAAACAGCCAATGTGGTGAAGACGACATTGCAGCAGTTTCAGTGGGAAATGCTGGAACATCCACCATACAATCCCAACCTTTCACCATGTGACTTTCATGTTTTTGGACTTCTAAAATAAGCTATTTGCGGACATCAATTCACAATGGATGATGAAGTGTGTGACTCCTACTACAGGGTGACACACAGGTGATGGACGGTTTTGAAATGCATAGTACTGAGGGAACGGTGGTGGGAGGTGGTCATGGTGGGGATAGTTCTGATCCACACAAGACGCCATTTCATTTACTCAGTCACTATGGAGCAGTGGGACTTGAAACGTCAAGTGTTCATCTATGACAGTTTTGTGAAAAGTGGTGAATCTATTATTGCTACGCAGCGATTGCGCGGTTTAATGTCAGTCGACATGGAGCTGTTCTGAGCCGTAACACAATCCTCAGATGGGTGGAAAATTTCAGATAAATTGGAAAGATACTGGATAAGAAGCATCCTGGCCCAAGACATGGAGTAACAACACCAGAAAATGTTGAAAGGGTAAGGCAAGCGGCAGTCAGAAGCCCAGGACAGTCAGCTAGACGTCATGCTAGTGAGTTACAAATCAATCATGAATCGGTTAGACAAATTTTGTATAAAGAATTAAAATTCCATCCCTACAAAATGCTCATTGTCCAACAACTTAAGGAAACTGATTTTGCTGTATGAGAAGACTTTGCTTACAGAATGCAAGTGATTGTGGGATCAAATGAAAATTAAATTTTATTGATGAGTGATGAAGGTCATTTTCATTTAAACGGGACCGTAGAGCATCCACACCTTATCCACCAGCGTCTTCTACACTCAGGAAAAGTAACAGTCTGGTGTGCTCTTGGTTCTGTTGGCATTATTTGACCTAATTTTTCTGAAGAGAATGGGGCCATAGTTACTGTTAATTCGGTTCGTTACATTCATACACTTGAAACATTCTTGAAACCAGAACTAAGAAGATGACAAATCCCTTTAAAACGCATTTGGTTCCAGCAGGATGGGGCAACATCACACACTGCAAACACTTCAATGACAGTTCTTAGACACATGTTTCCTGGCCGGATTATCTCACATTTTGGCAATGTTCCTTGGTCTCCCGGGTCTCCCGACTTGTCAGTATGTGACTTTTTTTCTGTGGGGGTACCTTAAGAACTGTGTCTATAACCACAAACCATGAAATTTGGACGAGTTGAAGAATGCAATCATTCAAGAAATTGCTGCCATCTTTTTAGTCCATGTGATGGAGGATTTTGAGAAGAGACTTGAGTCCTGCATTCGAAATGATGGACATCACCTTGACGACATTATTTTTCACAAATAACTTTGTTAACTAAAATGGCAAATAATGAGCTTTGATTTTTTTGTAAATAAACATGCATTAATTTTAAAGTTGGCTAAGTACTATTTCATTAAAAACTGTCCATCTCCCGTGTGTCACCCTGTACCTTCTTCAAGGATGGAATTGACCAGCTAGTGTCACAAGGGATAAATGTGCCAACAGTTTCGGCAACTGTTTTTGAGTAATTGTACTGTGTATAACTACATTTTGAGTCAATATAACCATTACCATTACCTTATGCTAGTGGCCAGGTTTCGTTTGAATGCCCCTTTTACATTCTAATGCCATACAGATAGCCCAGAAAATTTCTGCTTGTGAATTTTTAATAGATATGACAATATTTGTAAAATTTAAAGTGAAAAATATGGGACACATGCAATAAGTAACAGATGCATGAATAGTTCACCTAAGTTGCTAACAATTTTATTGCACTTCAAATGATATGAAATGTTCTGTGACTTTTCTCAGTGACAGTTAGTTTCTACACTCCTTCCTATTATCTGTTATATCCACACCATCTTTTCTGTTTTCAATTTTACAGGTATATCACAGCTATTGAAAATTCACAAGCTCAGATTTTCTGGACTACCCTTAAGACATTTGAAATCTGTAGGGGGGTAAGAGAGATTATTTAATAACTTTTACAGTAGTCTGTTTTAAAAACCTGGTGTAGTCTGTTTTAAAAACCTGGTATATTAAAAATATTTTATTTAAATATTTATTTTTTGCTTTTTAGCCTTGTGTGTGTGAAATTTTTCAATTGATTTCAGACTTTTTGATGAGATTGCAATCACTTCCTTCAGTAAATTTCAGGTTTATCTCAGTTTCTCTTCAACTGAGTCACTATGTTGTCTCCTCCTACGTATGTCTCACGAAAAGAGCTCGAATGTAAAAATTAGAGAGAATTGAGTGCTTACAAAAGCTTAGCAGTAATTTCTCTTAACTGCAAAACATTCATGTCTGGAGCAGGAAAACAAGGAAATAGCAGTGGTGCACCAAGTACCA
The DNA here is from genome assembly GCF_021461395.2 of Schistocerca americana. Lineage (NCBI taxonomy): Eukaryota > Metazoa > Arthropoda > Insecta > Orthoptera > Acrididae > Schistocerca > Schistocerca americana. The sequence continues at coordinate 124,817,027 of NC_060121.1, forward strand.
ACTCCAGTAACTGGTACAATGGGACATACCCTCTGCTATATACTCCACAGTAGTTTGCAGTGTATGGACCTAGATATAGATGTAGATCTTTTTCTAACAATGTAGAAAGCTTGACCTGCAAAAGAATGGAAATTTATATTAAGAATCAATGACGAAGAAACTCCGCAAAATCTCTGTTGACACTACTGTGCTGCAAGTCTGAAATGACAATCAGCAGACAAGGACAAAACAGAATGTCTAAATACTAATATTGTGCCAATTTATAACATGTAAGATATGGATTAGAATTCTGGCAAAGGTGTTCATTCAAAACATGCACAATTGCATATCAATGATCTACCATTTCCAGAGGTTTAAAAATACTGCAACATCATACGAATGTAATTATAAACAGTATTAGAATTTGCAGTTCAAAGCTGCTAATGGCTAACTACCTCCTGGGAAAACTAGGCCATCATTGTAGTCACTAATAACCAAATAATGTATTGGGTTCTCAGTCATGTAATATCTTCTTAAGGGCCATTTTATCCTTTGTTAGCCTGACTTCAAAATCACATAAATATTTATACAGGGTATATCAAAAAGGATCTCCTCATTTGTACATGTCTATATTTCTGAAACTAATAAACACATGCAATGAATTTTGTTTCTTGATGAACAGGGAACCTTTTCATAGGTGTTCAATAACCCCCTGGAGATGCACAGCATATGTCAGTGCAGCATTCAAATTGTTTCCACACTGCAGCGAGCGTGTCTTGAGCTACATCTTCCACGGCTGCTGTTATTTGGTGTCTCGGTTCATTCATATTTGTTGATGATGGAGGCACATAAAGAGAGTCTTTTACAAACCCCCACAAGAAACAATCACATATAGTCAGGTCCAATGGCAAGGAAAGCGTTTCTCAAGAAGAGAAATTTGTTAACATCGAGTATAGATTTAAGTGTCAGGAAGTTGTTTTGAAAGTATTTGTATGGAGTGTAGTCATGGATGGAAGTGAAATGTGGACAATAAATAGCTTAGACAAGAAGAGAATAGAAGCTTTCAAAATGTGGTGCTACAGAAGAATGCTGAAGATTAGATGGGTTGATTACATAACTAATGAGGAGGTATTGAATAGAATTGGAGAGAAGAGAAATTTGTGGCTCAACTTGACTAGAAGAAGGGATTGGTTGGTAGGGCATATTCTGAGGCATCAAGGGATCACCAATTTAGTATTGGAGGGCAGCATGGAGGGTAAAAATCGTAGAGGGAGACCAAGAGATGAATACATTAAACAGATTCAGAAGGATGTAGATTGCAGTAGGTACTGGGAGATGAAGGAGCTTGCACAGGATAGAGTAGCATGGAGAGCTGCATCAAACCAATCTCTGGACTGAAGACCACAACAACAACAGTCAGGTCCAGTGACCTTGGGGGCCAGTAATGTAAAGCTGAATCATTTGGTCCAGTGGAACTGGTCCATCACTCAGTAATCCTTTAATTTAAAAATTCCTGCACTGTGAGTGTGACATGATGGCCATGGCCATGTAAAACTTGAGAGTACGCTCTTTCCAACAGTACGTTGTTTACACACATATCTCAAATAACCTAACAGTTGTGATTTGTTTAAATGGGATTATTCTTTTTGATATACCCTGTATATACACACATTCTGCAAGAGAACACTTACTGCAAATTTATGCAACTATAGCAGGAGTTTGTACAGTGGTAGGATTTAACAATACTTCCTCTGGCATTTCTCACAGTTTTCAGATGTCAAGCAGGGCTAAAGCTAGATCTTGTGAATGTTTCAGTTACTCATGCATTGATATTGCATGTGATCACACTGTGTGAGTCAAATATCATTTGATTGTTTGAGTAGTACATGATAGCATATCAAGTTCTCTGGATCATCATTTGGCCAGCCCTAGTAAATTGTTGATTCTGTTCCAGCCATACTTAAACACACAGCTAATATTTAGACAACATACACACAGAATGGCATTACATATAAAGATTGAAAGAAATGTATCACATGCAGAATTGCTGAGTTACAGATCATATGTTGTAGCGCTCTCATAAGGAATTAGCCCCTCCAACTACATTTTGCCACCATTCCTCCAAATCACTTCCTGAAACTGATGTTTACAAATTTAAAGCCTTAAGTTAAACAACTACATTCATGAATCAAAACCTTGCTGAGGTAGAGGTAGAAGGAGAGGAATGGAGGAGGGGGTTGGGCTTACGTGCCTCAACAATACAGACAGAAGCCTATAAATGGAATGGTGTGGTATTTATGGAGAGGCCAGACTAACCTGTGATTTCTGAAGATAGGTAGCAGTCTTTTTTGTAGATGAAAGGGCAACAGTCTGGATCACTGATGTGGCCTTGTAACATTAGCCATGAAGTGCTGGTGCTGCAAACAGCTGAAAGCAAGTTATTTCTCCAAAGGACATGCAGTTCTATTGTGTGGCTTAATCATGAGGACATCCTCTTGGGTAAAACATTCCAGAGACAAAACAGTCCCCTCTTTGGACTCCAGGAGGGGATGACTCTGGAGGACGTTATCATCGGAGAGGCAAAACTGGCATTTTTATTGGGTCAAATTGCAGAATGTTAGATACCTTAACTGGGTAGGTAGATAAGAGAATCTAAAAATAGGAATGGATAGGTTGATGTCAGATATACTGAGAATTAGTGAACTGTGGTGGCAGAAAGAGAAGGACTTTTGATTGCACGGGTACAGGTTTATAATGACAAAATCAAACGGAGGTAGGGTCTAATTCAGGTATAAGTCTAATAATGAATAAGAAAATAGGAAGGTGAGTAAGCTATTAAGAACACCATAGTGAACGTATTACCATAGTGCAAGTAAACCCAAAGCCAATACCTACCACAATACAAGTACTGAAAGAAGGTATGATGAAATAAAACAAATTATTCTGACAGTTCAGGGAGGTGAAAATTTAATTGTGATGGAGGACTGGATTTGGATAGTAGGAAAAGAAAGATACAGTAAAATAGTAGAATATGGACTGGAGGAAAGTAATTAATGAAAGGATAAAATATAAAAATGAAGCATGTGAAAGGGAATACAGGCACATAAAAAATGAGACTGGCAGAAAATGCAAAATGGATAAACACGAATGGCTAGTTGAAAAGTGCAAGGCTTCTATGAAGCATTCTCAAACAGAGCAAAGATAGATGTTTACTATAGGAAAATTAATCAGTCTTTTGGAGAAAAGAAAAGCTCACATATGAACTTCAAGAACTCAGATGGAAGCCAGTACTAAGCAAGGAAGATAAAGTTGAAAAGTGGAAACAAGGGTTATAAAAGGGAAATGTACTTTAAGTCAGTGTTATATAAATAGAAGATGAAGTAAATGAAGATATAGTGGGAGATATTACACTATGAGAAGAACTGAACATACCACTGAAGGACCTACATGAAACTGAAGGCCCTGGAGTAGAAGATATTCTCCCATAATTGTCGAGATCCCTGGGACAGCTGGCCATTAAAGAACTATTCTATCTGATGTGCAAGATATACAAGACAGGCAAATTTCTCCCAGACTCCAGGAAGAACATAGCAATTCCAACTCCAAAGAAACCAGGGGCTAACAGGTGTGAAGCACATGCAGTGCAAAATACTGACATAAATTATTTACAGAAGAATGAAAAAAATGGTGGAAGCTGACGTTGGGGAAGATCAATCAGGTTTCCAGATAAATGTAGGAACTTGTGAGGCAAAACTATTCTATGATTTATCTTAGAATATGGAATGAAGAAAGGCATATCTACATGAATATAGAAAAAGCTTTTGATAATGTTGACTGGAATATGCACCTTTTTAATTTTGAAGGTAGCAGGTATAAAATATTGGGAGCAACAGCGTGACCAGTCACTGACAACAAAGTCCTGATGCTTCACCCACCCTGCCACGATAATGACAACGTCAAGTGTTGGTGTGCAACGGGCTTTTATAGAAAAAAAGAGTGCTTGTAATAATAATAATATGTAACAATAATATATGTAGCCACTATAACACAATCATCTTACTGAGTGAATTACAATGGCTATTTCTTACATTATATAATGATGGGGTAGTTAAATAAGAAAAACAACAAAGATTTGAGATTTCTTTTATTTACATTTCAGCAATGACACATAGGCTACATTACATCAAGGACAACAACAAAAACAACTGATTCATTTTTTACAGTATTTCCCAAATAACTGTTTCTTGTATGCAGTAAATTCAGCAAGTATTTCTCTCAAACTGATGAGAGTTTCTTTAGCTTCCTCTTTTGACACTGTATTGATGTATTGTTCTATATCATCTGCATGCACACTGTACATACAGAGATAGTTTACAATGTCTTTATACACTGTTTGAACACAAGGCAGCCCATCCTTCAGTCCTTCCGGCGCAAGGGATAGTGCCAACCTTAAATCAAACAAGTTTGTAAAGGTGGAGTGTTGTACACTCCTGGAAATGGAAAAAAGAACACATTGACACCGGTGTGTCAGACCCACCATACTTGCTCCGGACACTGCGAGAGGGCTGTACAAGCAATGATCACACGCACGGCACAGCGGACACACCAGGAACCGCGGTGTTGGCCGTCGAATGGCGCTAGCTGCGCAGCATTTGTCCACCGCCGCCGTCAGTGTCAGCCAGTTTGCCGTGGCATACGGAGCTCCATCGCAGTCTTTAACACTGGTAGCGTGCCGCGACAGCGTGGACGTGAAGCGTATGCGCAGTTGATGGACTTTGAGCGAGGGCGTATAGTGGGCATGCGGGAGGCCGGGTGGACGTACCGCCGAATTGCTCAACACGTGGGGCGTGAGGTCTCCACAGTACATCGATGTTGTCGCCAGTGGTCGGCGGAAGGTGCACGTGCCCGTCGACCTGGGACCGGACCGCAGCGACGCACGGGTGCACGCCAAGACCGCAGTGCCGTAGGGGACCGCACCGCCACTTCCCAGCAAATTAGGGACACTGTTGCTCCTGGGGTATCGGCGAGGACCATTCGCAACCGTCTCCATGAAGCTGGGCTACGGTCCCGCACACCGTTAGGCCGTCTTCCGCTCACACCCCAACATCGTGCAGCCCGCCTCCAGTGGTGTCGCGACAGGTGTGAATGGAGGGACGAATGGAGACGTGTCGTCTTCAGCGATGAGAGTCGCTTCTGCCTTGGTGCCAATGATGGTCGTATGCGTGTTTGGCGCCGTGCAGGTGAGTGCCACAATCAAGACTGCATACGACCGAGGCACATAGGGCCAACACCCGGCATCATGGTGTGGGGAGCGATCTCCTACACTGGCCGTACACCACTGGTGATCGTCGAGGGGACACTGAATAGTGCACGGTACATCCAAACCGTCATCGAACCCATCGTTCTACCATTCCTAGACCGGCAAGGGAACTTGCTGTTCCAACAGGACAATGCACGTCCGCATGTATCCCGTGCCACCCAACGTGCTCTAGAAGGTGTAAGTCAACTACCCTGGCCAGCAAGATCTCCGGATCTGTCCCCCATTGAGCATGTTTGGGACTGGATGAAGCGTCGTCTCACGCAGTCTGCACGTCCAGCACGAATGCTGGTCCAACTGAGGCGCCAGGTGGAAATGGCATGGCAAGCCGTTCCACAGGACTACATCCAGCATCTCTACGATCGTCTCCATGGGAGAATAGCAGCCTGCATTGCTGCGAAAGGTGGATATACACTGTACTAGTGCCGACATTGTGCATGCTCTGTTGCCTGTGTCTATGTGCCTGTGGTTCTGTCAGTGTGATCATGTGATGTTTCTGACCCCAGGAATGTGTGAATAAAGTTTCCCCTTCCTGGGACAATGAATTCACGGTGTTCTCATTTCAATTTCCAGGAGTGTAGATAAATGGATGAATCTGCAGCTGTCATCATGAGTGTTGCACTGTCGTACAATAATGTTATAGAAAGCGTTAACCCATGCAGTAAATGTCCAGAGATGGAAAATACTCAGAGGTCATCTGTTCATTGATGTAATGTTGTGCACAACACACTTCATCGCATTCCAGCTCCATAAACCGCACTTTAAAACTTCTCGATGCATTTTCAATCTCTAACACAACACGCCAGTCAATGTCCATTGATGCTTCTATACCAATATTTAAGCTCTTTGAACCACCAGCTGTTAAAAATTATATGTTGAAGTGAAAAGCAGTAGAGCAATGTGGGTGGGGGGGATCAGCAGCTTCTCATTCACCACATAGACTACCTGTCCTTGCAATAACACTGGAATGTTCTGAGGTTGTGCATACACCAGAGACGAGTACTGACCTGCACCGTGTGGTGTAGGGCCTCCAGCACAGTTCTTCTGAGAGTTGGGGGCTTGCTGGGTGTCTAAATCAATGAGCAGGTCAAACAATAGTGGCTCATTGTCTTGCTCCAGCAAGTGGGCTATGTGCGCTACAAGATCCCATGGTGCTGCTACTGCTGCTGCTGATGCTGACAGACCACAATTCACTACAAGTCCTGAAAAGGTGATGATGGCAGCTGCTGGTACAGACACCCCAGAGATCGCTGAACAAAGAAGAAGAAGAAGAAACAATAAGAATCACTGACAATAACACAGAGTTGAACAAAGAAAGGGAACTGCTATATACGGTAATAGTAGCAACAACATGTAATGAGTACTAACTTTTATGCTTCTTCTGCGATGGAGAGGCCAATGAGGATCTCGACTGCTGACTATGGGTCATATTTCTTCTTATTCGAGAGGCTCACTGTGACTGGGAGTGGTAATCTGTTGCACGCGCCTTATATTCCCTACATCACGATCATGTCACCAAAAATTAATTATTTATTGACTTCAGCAGTATTTCTGGAATGATTCCCAATCCGCCATTTGCCTTGGAAGGACGGAGATCTCATGTGTGATGGTATTCTACAAGCATTTACAGGGTAAATGCTGATTTGTTTGAGGTTCGGTCTGACCGCCAACTGACGGCATGTGCAGGCCCAGCAGGGCACAAGGAGCAACAGAGAAAGAACACCTGTTTCGACAGGAGTTTCTCAGATGCTTTTGTTCAGGGATTAGAATGTCTTCCGTTCTGTCAGTTGCAGAGCCTGAGCAAACAGCTGCGCATGGTGTGGCTGCTTCTCAGGGTCTCGCAGGTGTGATGCAGTGCAGCAGCCTGTGCGGGCACCATTCTGTGCAGTCCAGTGGGTGCTTTGCAATCAAACGATTTTTAACAGTGCAATAATATGTGATGGGTGTTTCATGATCGTATTCCCTGTGCCATTGGAATAAAAAAAAGCGATTGATTTAATTGCTTCTTTACAAGACCTGCATCTTCCCAAACAGCAGAGAATGATGAGCAAGAGAGATCCAAAACCTGCAAACAGATTTTTTTTATAAATGAACAATATACCTTCTGCTATGTAACTGAATTTCCTCTCATGAGATTCTTCCTCTCCAGGACAGAGCCGTCAGTTTCCAGGGAAGGGTAAGGAATGGTAGGGGGGGGGGGGTGGGGTAGGGGAAGGGGTTTGCCAGAGGGGAAAGGGTTCATTATTTAATCAATTTAATAAGTAGTCAATCAAATTGATAGAATGGGATGTGGCTATTTGAATAACTCAGGCCTGAAAGTGTACCTGTATCACTGAGGGGGAGGGGAGGTTTTCTAAGGGTTGGAAGGAGGGGGGAGAGGAGTAGGGGCGGGGGGGGGGGGGAACAATAGGTTAAGGACCTTTCAATCAAAAGGAAGGATTATCCCCACGAGATCAACCTGTCAATCTAAAGATATCAATAGGTTTACTCCTGAGTGCATACTTGCCCCTGATGTAGGCAACCCACACTAACAGAACGCCCTGATGCTGGTCTTGCACTACTACTTCCACCTTGATACGTACTTTCATATCTACATTCCAGTTAAGGTGGGGGCCCAGTTTAATCATTTTTCCAAAACGTATAGCTGATTAACATGTTTGTATTAATGTCCAGAATCTAGATGAAGAGGATGTATATTGCTCCATAAGGTTGCTTCTGGCTAACAACAGGAGTTAATTTTCAGAGAGAATAATGCCAAGAATAACACTGCAGTTCCTGGAGTCACTTCACTTCATGTATGTTTCTCTTCAGAAACTTGCTGAGATTATGCATAAGGAGGACATGTATATGACCAGACCCATTGCAAAGTCTAAGATTGTGATGAAGAAGGGGTCTTTCTATATGAATACCTTGATTCAATGTAGGGACTCCATGAAACCACATTGCCTGACACAACTACATTCTCCAGTAAACTAACAGGCATTGCCACAACAGATGCAGAGTACGAGCACATGGTGAATGTTTGGCAGAAGTTCGGCATCCTTAATAGAGGAGAATGTGCCAGATTATACATCAATACTGATGTATACATGCTCTCAGATGTTTTCGAGAAGCTCTGTGTATGCCCGGGCACATACCTACTGGGTGAAAGGCTGCGATCCATACGAATAAATCACGAAGAATTTGACAGGTCCGGATATGCGGGCAATAATCTATTTGAAATAACATCTCAAAACAAAAAGGTTATTGATCTGATGAAAGCTGAGGTGAATGGTTCGCTGACTGTGGAGTTTGTGGAGCTCAGATCTAAGTTATACAGATATCATGTAGATGCAGGTGCCACCCAGAGGTGGGCTAAGAGTGTCCATCATGTGGCCTCAAAAGCTATCTCGATAGAAGATTACAGAGGTGCCTTCTCAAGGGCATTGGCACAGCTCCACATATGGTTCATCAGGTAATATTTGTATTGCCAAGCCATGTGGTAAATACTGCTCTTCAACTGAAAGTAGGGCTGTCCTATCATGACGACAAATGGTTCATATGTGGGCATAAGATCAGGACCCTCCTGTACTCACACTATTCATTAGTTATTGACTGTGTTGCTGTATATTTAGCAGTAAACAGTTGGTGTGTGTATGTGCGAGTACGTTCAGAATAGTCTGATGAGTCGTTTGTCATAGTTGTGTGTGTGTGTGTGTGTGTGTGTGTGTGTGTGTGTGTGTGTGTGTGTGTGTGTGTGTGTGTGTACGCGCGCGCGCATGCACATGTGTGTCAGAGAGAGAGAGAGAGATGGGGAGCTAGAGAGAGAGATAGAGAGGGAGAAAGAGAGAGAGAAATGATTGATTGAATGTAAATAGAATAAGCAGAATGAAACCAATGTATATATTAAATGGTGATCTGTCCAATCTGAATGAATTGTAAATATTGTATAAAAGAGTGTATAGAAACAAAATGGGAAATGTAGTATTTAGGTCAAATACCGAAGCAAGTCAAAGTACTTGTTATACATGAAACGTAGAATCCAAGTTCATCTAGTTTTAGTGCAGATTGTACATGAGATTATTAGCTTAAAAGAAAAATATATTTAAGGAAATTACAAGATAAAATGCTTTATAGTAAAATAAACCCGTAAATAAACCATAAAATATTATTGTTAATGAATGTACAAAAAATTATTAACAAAAAAATTATAGTCAATAAACCATAAGTTATTTTTATTATCAACACACCACACACTACAACTAACTAGGCTCATGCAATAATTGAACTATGTAGAGAGAGAGAAAATTATTTTTGATAATTTGCAATTGTTTATAACAGACCAGCATCTCTCCCCCATAATGCTCAGTCCTCAAATGAATGATTCAAATGGCGCTGAGCACTATGGGACTTAACAGCTGAGGTCATCAGTCCCCTTGAACTTAGAACTACTTAAACTTAACTATCCTAAGGACATCACCCACATCCAAGCCTGAGGCAGGATTCAAAACCTGTGACGTAGCGGTTGTGCAGCTCCAGACCAACCTCGAATGAAAAGAGGCTTATGCACGGCTGAGCTAGTTATAAAAAACCATAAGAGAGGAGGAGGGGAGCTCAAATCTTATTGGTTCATTGGGTTTCCTGCCATTTTATAGTGTTCCCCTCGCTGTGAAGGGTTGACCAGCAATTTTATGCCATGTGGCCACTGTAGAGTAATGTCAAGACCTTGAATATAACTCACACAGTTGCCTAAGTCTTATCGGGGGTTGCCTTGGTAACACTGATCAATTCCCAATTATTCATCATCATAGAGGGAGTGTGGGAAACCGAGGAGGCTGTGTGAGTAAGCCGATACCAGATGTGTATCTTGACACAGGATTTGATAAGATCATTATGTTGAGCAGTGATTTCTAGAATTCCATAGTGATGTTTATATTTATTGCGCCAGCCATCATGATAAAGGCGAGAATCAAGGAACTCTCCTGTTTGGTCTATTACTATCGGACATAATACGGAATTCTGCTCTTTTTTGCTGGAATCTCGATTGTAGTGTTTCATGTACTTTCGCCTAGATTAGTTTTCAGGCACTCAAGACTCTGATGGCCCGGCTTGGCTGTCAGAATTTTTTACAAAATCTAACTGCTTTTCTGTATTTTTCTCATGTGTTTCGCTGTTTGTATGCCTATCTTATAATGCTAGGAAAGTTTTACTGCAGATTTGCTCTTTTCTAACCTACTTGTAACTCCTACACTATTGCCCATTAAAATTGCTACACCACAAAGATGACGTGCTACAGACGCAAAATTTAACACACATGAAGAAGATGCTGTGATATGCAAATGATTAGCTTTTCAGAGCATTCACACAAGATTGGCGCCGGTGTCGACACCTACAACGTGCTGACATGAGGAAAGTTTCCAACCGATTTCTCATACACAAACAGCAGTTGACCGGCGTTGCCTGGTGAAACGTTTTAGTGATGCCTCGTGTAAGGAAGAGAAATGCATACCATCACGTTTCCGACTTTGATAAAGGTCGGATTGTAGCCTATCTCGATTGCGGTTTATCGTATCGCGACATTGCTGCTCGCGTTGGTCGAGATCCAATGACTGTTAGCAGACTATGGAATCGGTGGGTTCACGAGGGTAATACGGAACGCCCTGCTGGATACCAACGGCCTCGTATCACTAGCAGTCGAGATGACTGGCATCTTATGCGTATGGCTGTAACGGATCGTGCAGGCACATTTCGATCCCTGAGTCAACAGCTGGGGAACTTTGCAAGACAACAACCATCTGCACGAACAGTTCGACGACGTTTGCAGCAGCAGGGACTATCAGCTCGGAGACCATGGCTGCAGTTACCCTTGACGCTGCATCACAGACAGGAGCACCTGCGATGGTGTACTCAACGACGAACCTGGTTGCACGAATGGCAAAACGTCATTTTTCGGATCAATCCAGGTTCTGTTTACAGCATCATGACGGTCGCATCTGTGTTTGGCGACATCACAGTGAACGCACATTGGGAGTGCGTATTCGTCATCACCATACTGGTGTATCACCCGGCGTGATGGTATGGGGTACCACTGGTTACACGTCTCGGTCACCTCTTGTTCACATTGACAGCACTTTGAACAGTGGATGTTATATTTCAGATGTGTTACGACCCGTGGCTCTACCCTTCATTCGATCCCTGCGAAACCCTACATTTCAGCAGGATAACGCACGACCGCATGTTGCAGGTCCTGTACGGGCCTTTCTGGATACAGAAAATGTTCGACTGCTGCCCTGGCCACACATTCTCCAGATCTCTCACCAATTGAAAACGTCTGGTCAATGGTGGCCGAGCAACTGGCTCGTCACAATACGCCAGTCACTACTCTTGATGAACTGTGGTATCACTTTGAAGCTGCATGGGCAGCTGTACCTGTACACGCCAGCCAAGCTCTGTTTGACTCAATGCCCAGGCATATCAAGGCCGTTATTACGACCAGAGTTGGTTGTTCTGGGTACTGATTTCTCAGGATCTATGCACCCAAATTGCGTGAAAATGTAATCACACGTTAGTTCTACTGTAATAAATTTGTCCAATGAATACCCGTTTACCATCTGCATTTCTTCTTGGTGTAGCAATTTTAATGGCCAGTAGTGTAATTTCTTTTCGAGCGTTACAAGAACCCGATTGCGTTTATTTTCGTTCTTCCTAGCAAGTGTAAATGGTTCCAAATTTCGGCAACGACATTAAATGTATATGAAGATAACAACTGTGCCCAAAGAACAGATACCATTGATGACCACGCAGTTTCTCTAGAATAAATGATGATCAATTGAAACCCTCAGCTGCCGACAGGTGTTGTTGATATACCTTGATGGGGACAGCTGAAAATGTGTGCACCGACCGGGACTCGAACCCGGAATCTCCCGCTTACAAGGCAGATGCTCTATCCATCTGAGCCACCGAGGACAGAGATGAATAGTGCGACTGCAGGGACTTATCCCTTGCACGGTTCCCATAAGGCCCACATTTCCAACTGTCCACAAACTACATACGCAATGTTCCTGATAGATACTTGCCCATCCACTCATTACTCGCACCCACTAAGGTGACGATTCCCGTAAGAGTTCGGGCAACCTGTGCGCATTCGCACAGACGAACATCAATGGCCAGGTAACCTTTAACTATATATGAAGATAGTAACTGTTCCCAAAGAACAGATACCATTGATGACCATGCAGCTTCTCTAGAATAAATGATAATTAATTGAAACCCTCAGCTGCCGACAGGTGTTGTTGATATACCTTGATGGGGACAGCTGAAAATGTGTGCCCCGAAGGGGATTCGAACCTGGGATCTCCTGCTTAAATGTAGGTTAGCAATGTCAATTATCCAATTTAGAAGTTATCGTCTTATTATCAGAAAGATCCTCCTATCAGAGCACAGAGTAAGGTGAATACGTTCCTGTTTAAAAGACTCTGACTGAGAAGTGGTGTACCAACAGTCTCTTTCTACCTTCCCCAGTAACTTTCAAAATTTTGGCGTGCAAACGTATTCGCATTCTTTTTAACATCCAACTCACCTTTCACTTCCACAAGCTCCACTAAATGTAACTCGCTCACACAGACTAATCCATCGCTGTAAGTCATTCATACCCATTCACTCCCACCTCCCCATTCTCACTCACTCAGCCCAGCACATTGTCATTATTTCTTTGTGTCTCTCTAATTGTCACTGTCTCCTGTCTCACATTCTCCATCGTTCTTTCCTACTACTTCTGTCTCCTCTTACTCTCACTGTTTCCCTCTTGCTCTTTCTTAATGCTACAGCCTCATCATTCCTTCTCAATGCTACTCTCACATCTCACTATCGCTGTCTGTCTATTCCTCGTCGTCATTTGTCATAGACTCTGTCGCTCATTATCATTGGCCTTTATCCATACCCATCTTCTCCTTCTCTTCCCCACTGGCACTGTCTCCTTCACTGTTTTCCAAAACTGTTCTATAACTATCATCTATGTTGCACTGCCTCTCTCTCTCTCTCTCTCTCTCTCTCACACACACACACACACTGCCATTGTCTCCCTTGTTCTTTCTATACCACAATTACTGTTTACTATCTTCCAGTATTTATTACTTTTACAGCTCTTTCCCATTGCCATGTCTCCTACTCTCTTAGCATACAAAAACTCGAATATGTTAAAATGCTAAATTTTTTGGGAAAGTCGTTAAACGTGTTGAGGAAGGTGGAACGAGGCAACTGGTGGCACACTTTTCAGTTTTCAGTTAGAATCTTTTAAACAAGAGCATATTCGTCTTTTTGTGCTCTGATAGGAGAATTTTTCTGCTTATTCCCCGCTTTTCCCTGTTACAGCAGGGCATGACACTGGTATGAAAAGAACTTTATAGGTCAGTAAAATTTTCATAGTTTATTTTTGTGAAACTGAAATAATTTTACACCTTACACCGAGATTTACATGAACAAAAATTTTTGTTGTTCTTTAGTGCTCGAATATGGGGTTCCCAGAACCCTTCTGATGATAACGAAGACACTTTATAGAATATTTTTCCGTGCAACCTCACTTGTATAAACTACGTTTTCGCCTGACATCAGATTTTTCGTCAGTATTTTACGTGAACAAGTAGGGTAACTTTGAACCTCTGTATGTCGAAAACGGATAAAGATATCAAGAAAATTTTCAAAGTTGTTCGAGATCTGGACCTTAGGAATATATCGTAAATATTACAGCAATTTTTTGTGCATAGCTGTCTTGGAATACGCGGCTCGGTTTTGGAACCCAAAATCCATATTTTTGGTGTGTTTTTCGATAACGGATACAGTTTTTTGAAAACTAGGAGATGTTACTTCTAGGTAAATGCTTAGAGAACACACCGTTAGTATCTGAACAATTCCCGGCTGTTAGTTATTTGAATATCCGCTACTGACGGCGAAAAAATTATGAAAAACGCATTTTCGGGTTTTCTCAGGAACTTTCTATGAAGTAAATGATGGTACCATAAGCTCCTTAAAGCACACCGTCACATCACATCTAACGCAAAAAGAACCAACTGATTTGCTCCTTTTGCCTAAGCTGAAGGAAGTGTGCAATATTCAAAAATTGATCCTGTACTGTAGTATAATTGTACGAGGACGATACTTCTGTTAGGCATACAAATGGTCCCTAGTCCAAGGGCTATCCAAACACTTGACCCTAACTCTCTACCATCCCCGAGGTATGAGTACCGGAAGATCCCGTTTTTATGCTCGGCTTTTAGGAACATACTGGTAGCGCATGCCATTGCAAGCGTACCGACTGAGACCCGTCGGCACGTATAGAAACACGATCAATAATGCATTTCTCCACCGATTTTTAACAATACGGTTCTATTTTCTATCAACACATGGCAAAAATACTGAAAGAAACTTTTCCCAAAGACAATCTAAATCGTTATCTTTTACTAACGGCTTTGAGTACGAAATTCTCGACTTTTTAACTGCTACGTAAAGGCTAGGGAAACTTATAGACAACAAACTAGCCGCGAACATGTTACAATGATAAGAGTGCCCACAATTACCTAAAGGTGAAATGGGAAATAATGAAAAATATGTCAGGGATGTCCGAGAGTGATATTCGGGTCTGCAATGTCTTTCGACGATGAAAAATGAATCACATGCCTAACAGTGTATTCTGAACCAAAATATCCGTACTCATTATACTCTTAATAGGATAAGTGAACCTTCCACCTACGGGTGTCCAAGGAATCTAACTTCCATGTATGAAACGGCTTCAAACATCGATTACTTTATGAACGAGTGAGTGAGTTAAATATTTGACGTAAAGCATGTCTGCGAGAAAAAGTTTGAAAAAGGCTCGAAATTATGTTCGTAGGTTGCTTTGTTGGAAGCAGATAAGGCTTTCATTATCAAACACTGGCTGACTAAAGTCTGGATAATTTGCTCTCCGTTCTAAGCAAAACATAATTTTATCGCAACTCAGTTTTATGAGGTCGTATCTCCTCAGTTATGTGTAACACAATGATATAATTTTGCAGGTACATTCAATGGTGCACGTGGCAACAGTCTGCAAAATGTGTTGCGAATGAGTTACTAGTAAAGAAGCGATAAATTAAAACGTCATGCGTGATGCTTCAGTTTTACTGCATGAACAGCAAAAAGGTAGCATACTATTTTTTTTTTCATCATCTTGGGGGTAGCCAGGGAGAAAAAGTTTCTAGGGGTTTGAAATTATGTGTAAAGTTTTTGGGAGGAAGCTACGTACTCTAATTCTCATATACTCGATGAATTCAGTCTGGGTAGTTTGAGCTTCCTTAATTACCATGCCTCAAGACATATACACAGTTTCTAACGGCAGTACTTGTATTACTGTGTTAAAACTTTAACATGAGATTATACCTCTTAACGAGTAGATTACGACAGCATTTTACATTTTCACGTTCGCTCAGTAACCATACGAAGTACTGAAAATCACAGTGTTCAAAAGTGGTTGAAATGGCTCTGAGCACTATGGGACTTAACTTCTGATGTCATCAGTCCCCTAGAACTTAGAACTACTTAAACCTAACTAACCTAAGGACATCACACACATCCATGCTCGAAGCAGGATTCGAGCCTGCGACGGTAGCGGTCGCTCGGTTCCAGACTGTAGCGCCTAGAACCGCTCTGCCACCCCGGCCGGCAAATCACATTGTTCTTGCCCCTCTAAGTCATTAGATAGGCAACCTGCAACTGGGATTGTGCAGCGGGTTAGCCGCTTAGTAATATAGGTGCTTCACGAATCAGTTTTCTTTTTTTCAAAAATCGCCGAAAAATGCACGGATATTGCGTAAATCGGATAATCCGCATTCTAGTTATGAGGAGTCTGTGTCATACAAGAAAAGGCAGGGCATATGAGATGGCACTCTGGGACACCACACGTAGACAGTTCCCAGTCATACGACCACTGATTTTTATACACAGTATTGAAATAAACAGAGTCAATAAAATGTCAGAGTATAAAAATATAGATCGCACCACACTCTTTGACTAGGTGACCAACCTGACAGATATGCTTGTCAGCAAAGTTACGTTACCTGCAAATAAAGTTAATATTTTTACTCAAAATATTCGTGATTTTTTCGATCGAAGAAGTTATCTGGGATTCCGCGTTGAGAAGCAGTTGTTTGACATGAGAGAAAAAGGATTACCGCGGGAAGATGAAGAAATGTTGCGTAATCACTGCATAGCATTATTAGTAAGTCTAATTGAAGAAATAAAAAGCAGGTTACCAGAAAATTTGACGTTGATGAAAAAAATTTCTAGAATAAGTGTTGAACAAGCTCTTAATCACAACAAAGAAAATGTAATTGGTACAATGGCTCAGTTAAGTAAAAGAATAGAATTTATAGCAAATGGGGATGATCAACGGCGACAAATTCATTTGTTGAACTGGAACGAGACCAAAGCTACAAAAAAAAAAAAAAAAAAAAAAAAAAAAAAAAAAAAAAAATTCGGAATCTCTGTCTGACCATGATGTAATCTAACTCGAATCTTCCCGTATCACCCAGTCTTTTCCAAGTATACCCCCTCCTCTGGTGATTCTAGCTGAAGCTTGTTACAGAACTCAATTAGTCTTTCTCCTCTCTCATTCCTTATCCCAAGGCCACATCTTCTTAACAGACAAACACGTAGCCATTGCCTGAGTCGCCATAATAGTCTAGCGTACTTACAAATGTCCGCAGCGACCTTCGGGCACAGAACATGCTGCCAGAGAAGGCTGCTCGTCCACTGACGGGAGAGACGCCGGCGTTGCCCACGCCACCTCCACCACTGCCCCCGTCTCCACCACCCGCATCCGGCCGCCCCCAGCTGACGCTAGCTTTCCCTGTTTTCAACAGAAAGTGTTCCATGCGGCTGTTGCCGGTCGTTTGCGAGCCCCCCGCCCCCCTCCCCATCACAGGCACAACTACATGTACCACTGCATAGTTACTCTGCAGTTAAGCAGATGCATAGATCTCCTTTCCGATTATTTCACTGGCTTCACACCCCAACAGCACATAGGAAACATGAACACCTACCACCTAAATCTTACCGCGCGATCTCAGATTTCTCTTATTTCATCACTATGGTCATTGCTCCCGATGCAGGTTGGAATCAACAAAATGGTTTCACATTCGGGGGAGAAAGTTGGTGATCATAAGTTCGTGAAAAGGCCTCGCCGCAAAGAGAAACGCGTTTCTTTCAACGTTTGCCACCCCAACTCACTTATGATATCCGTTACAGTTTCTGGCCCATTTTATAATTATACAGAACGAGCTGCCATTTTCTGAACTTTCTTGGTGTCCTCCGTCAATTCCATCTGGTATCGCGCAGAAATACTCCAGAGGAGGGCAGATGATGTAGTGTAGGCAGCCGCGACGGGCAGACCGAGAACTACAAAGTTCTCGATTCCAAATAGCCCTCGATTACTGACGTCGGTTCTCGGATTTCAGTTCTCGCTTTGTGGTGTCAGAAAATTATCGACACAAGCGTTTATATTCCGACCAATCACAGCTAATGTAACATTAAGCTATGCTTTGTCTCGATATGGTAAATTTAATACAGAAACGCAGAACAGCCACGTATCGTAGGGATTATACCGTACATTAGTGTTATAGGTTTGAATCACATCGAGTATTTTATCGTTTCTGTTGTCCAAAATGAGACGAAAGTTTTACGTTCTCAGTTTTATACTTGTTCCTATTTTTAGATGCTGACTTTTATTACAGGAATTCAGGCTACATCACTAACTTCGTCATTTGTTACGCAAATTGCAGTAGACGGTCGTTTAACCTAATTTCAATGGACCGAAAAGTAGCCAGTTCGGTTTAACGAAGTTTGAATTAACGAGATTTTTTTGTACAAATGTACGACTGTGTTCACTTTTTCTCTTGTTATCGCTTTTTCTCTCGTTACGGGTACCATCGAATGTGGGTGCTCTATTTACACGACCTTTTACACTGTATACGTGCAGCCGTATTTCTGGCATTTGTTTAACTGAGAAAGTTTATGTACTCTATATATTGTCAAATGCTTGTCATCATTTTTTTTCAAACAGTACAGTGAAATATATACTGTGGAATACTATTGTACCCACTGAATTGCTGCATCATGTAGTACAACAATAATACGATGAGAAACACTTTAATGTGCTGTTCTTTCTGTTTTAATCAGGATACATATTTTAGTTTACAACAATTTTTTATCCATTGCATATTTACTTCTATGCATTAATTGTTGTTTGTCAGGCTATTGGTCGAAATATTATGGCATGAAACGCCAAGAAGACATCATAAATGGCAACAAATATCTTGAGAACAGCAACTGCAATATCAGTGTGGGATGGCGGTGTGATACCTAATGCGTGACAATAAAGCATTAGAATTCTCTTCAGCATCATCACGAGAACTGATAACTGATTCTTCGTCAGCACAAATGCTATCGTCTGCCTGCGTCCATTTCAACATATTGACGATACAAGAGGGCACCAACCGGGTGTAAGCCTGTAGAAGAGCAGCATTAGAATCCAAAGTTGCTTCACCATTACGAAGAAGTTCAGACGTTGCATCCTCAGTCTCCTCTTCAGTTTCGGCGGCTTTATCAGTTACGCTTCACTGAGGCGATTTTGATTCAATGGCTGCAGACGGCTCGTGATGTTAGCTAGTAAGAAGACAACCTCTTGTTTGGAAGTTCCAGGTCATCGAACTGATATGCCGAGAAGTTGCACAAAGTTAGCAAAATATTTCTTTTCCCCACAGCCGTTTCTTGTTGAACCTGCAACAACCAACTACGGAAGAGAGATTTGGTCATCAAAGCTTTAATGTTACTCTGGTAGTGGCGTCGCTGGTTGAATAGCTCGACCTTTTTGAAGACAAAGTGGATTTGGTTCAAATAGCTCTGAGCACTATGCGACTTAACTTCTGAGGTCATCAGTCTCCTAGAACTTAGAACTAATTAAACCTAACTAACCTATGGACATCACACACATCCACACCCGAGGCAGGATTCGAACCTGCGACCGTAGCGGTCGCTCGGTTCCAGACTGTAGCGCCTAGAACCGCACGGCCACTCCGGCCGGCACAAAGTGGATTTCTTGTGTTTTCCAATCACGAATGGTTTGAGCTACTCGGAACCATCAGAATTAAACGCAAGACTCTCCTTCCTGCGTTTTCCTGCATGACATTTTTCGCCACTGAAATATAGTATTTTTCCAGGCATCAAGTTATAGAAAACGCCGACTTGATCCGTATCTAAAACATTTCTTGGGTGATGCAAATGAGAGAACGTGGATTGAAATATCCCAGGCCATTCATTGGCATCTTCCTCGTTTACTCTATGTGCCTCTCCACAAACACTAATAGCACTGTTTCCACGTTTCTTCTGGAAACACCATAGCCACAGCAATTTCACGAGCATTTCATGACTCTTGGGGCCGGACAACGGAATTTGCTGTGAACGCATTGTTGAAACCATTCAAATAGGGAATCCTCCACTTCTTCATGTTTGACTCGCTTCATGCTCTTGCTATTGCCTCCAAATGAGCAACTTATCAGACTTCCATCTATTTTCTGTCTTGAATTTGTTATCGATGACTCAGAAGACTTCTTGATCTGAAAGTGTTCTGCAACCTGCGTTTTAGCCTTCTCTCCATTGTCCATAGAAATTTTTAAATTATTGTGGATGAAAACAATAAGTATACTAGTAATTAGTTTCCTTTATTATTAAGTAATGAAATATTCACGATCATTAAATAAACATACAATAAATAAATAATAAATAAATAATGGCTGAAAATTGGTGGAGAGGTAGCTTAGAACCAGGAGACGGACATGGGATACTTTTTCTCCCGTTCGAGCGCTATAAAACGTGGTATAACAAAAACTCATCTGGCATGGAATAACAAAACTCAAATGTCACCTAAACGTCTATCGTTAAGTATCAGTATATATCATTAATTATGAATTTAAAGAAATAATTTTTATTTTCTATGAATCATCATTAACAATGCCGCGACCAAGACGATCGAATATTTCTCGACAAAACCGTAATGCAAGAAGGATATAAAACATTGCGAATGAAAGGAGTTTATTTTTTATTTGAATTTTCTAATAAAAAATTGAACTTAACATCCAAAATCTGATTATTTATTGGCGTTTAAGGCGGAACAGAGTTCGCCGGGTCAGCTAGTATTGTATATGAAAATGAAATATATGCGTAATCAATCTTATTCGCATACCTAGCGTGCAATAACTCTGCCGTGTGACACCTTTCGCCCAATTTATCTACCGAAAAATGTGTTTTTAACCCTGACCATGGTGTGTATATTCTTGATACAGCGGATTCTATTGATAACCACCTTGTCTGGCACGCTGGAACTATTTTTAAGGGCTTCTGTCCATCGTCGATGGGTTTGTATAGGTCCTTATAAAGAGGTTGTCTGTAAAAGGAGCGACTAAACCAATCATATGACTCTTTAATTAAAAACTTCAAATTTTTCATGACTGTGATTAATTACCTCTCCCAAATGGCCGACTATACGTATACTAGGAGCATGGCTGTGAATAATGCAAGTCTTGTTTCTTCCGTTTTTTATTCGCAATGGGATCTGACTTAAAAGCAATTTTAGGCTGCGTAGTTACAACTTGCAACAGTTTACTCAATCAAAGAGTGGTCAAAGTTGTAAAACCGACCAATGAATGACTAATCAATTAAAAAAAGGTTGTTTACCTTTTTATTTTGTAGATGGTTCTTTGATATCCCATGAGATTTCAAATCGTCATAGTGACTCCTTAAAATTGTACCACAAAATTTGCACTTCGCCATCTGACCCGTAGTACTTTCAATAACTTGAAGCTAATCTTTTAAATGTGGTTCATGAAGCCAAGAATCCCGAAACTTTTGTGTATATTGTGGTTTCGGCTTAGTTATACACGTATGAAGTCGTGAAATAATACCATACACTGAGAATCACAGTTGTATAGTGCACACCACGAACGACGACAGTCGAGTTACTTTTTCTGCGCATCTGACGTGACGCACCCCGCGTGAGCCAGCAAGCGCTCACTGGTTATCCGAAGCGACAACGGCATAAGTGAGCACCCGTCGTTTGAAACCGTTTGCTGCACTCCCCCACCTGCGCAAGCCGCCTTCGCTCGTGAAATGAACTGTAACTATGGCTACTAAATACTGTTCATTCTGTAGGAATGTAGTCTATCGAGTGTGATGATTTCCTTTGATGTCACATTGTAATGCATCAGTATTGTATTCGCAGTAAAAGTTAAATACTCTTGAAATCAAATAAAGTAGAAATAGCATACCTCGAAACACATAAATAGCTTAGCGGTTGAGAGATCGCATTTTCAGTAACTGAAACTGAATTCTAATAAACGACTATAATAACCCACCAGCCACTAGAAGCAATATTTCGCCACTTTTAGTGGAAAAACCTCTAAGTTGGCAATACTGTGCAGAGCTCTGGATTGTTGCGTGGTGAGCACTGAGTGCGGCCTACTGGCCAAACCCTGTCTTTCCCCGCTCTTGCGTCTTACGCTGTGAAAATCATACGCGAGCAGCAGCAGAGCAATCGGACCATTGCTGAGAAATTCTGTACATTACTGAGCAAAACTATGTGAAAAGCTTGACGGAAAATACTGAAGTGCACAGCATTATATATGTACATACTTTTTCGGTCTAGACGACGAACAAGATACGGTAGCTGTGATATGAGCACTAAATTTCAGTTTGTAGTAACTACGGTACGAATTATACGAAGTTCAGTTTAAGCGGTAGATTTTTCGATGCAGTTCAGTACGAACCGAGCAGCTATATTGGTGTCGTGAACAACGGCGGTCGGGTTTAGGTTTGTTCTGCCCATCTCGTTCTCCGGCAACCAATCAGTGTTCTCAGCGCTCTGCTGTGAGCGTCGTAATGAACGCGAGCATTAAACGTGATCGTAGCTACTTATTTATTGAATTTTTATTCCATTTGTTTCGAGTTGTCACTGCTGATGCTGGTGGTAAGCGACAAATTCTGTACAAGCAAGCCAGAGACATAATTTGCAGTATAGACGCATTTTTTCAAACGCAACGCGCGTGTATGGTCGCACCAGAAACGTAGCTTGGAAACGGCAACAACGCAATCCCCTTCCGAGTTTCGAGTCGCGCGAACTGCCATTCCTCGTGAATCGGCCTGTAGTACTGGTTAACCAAATTTTTGGTTTATTCGATGCCAAAATAACGAGCGTCTACTGTAGAACGTTGAATTGGAATATGTATTAAAACATACAATATATTTGCAACATCAGATACATAGAATTAAATAACGAAATGTTCCACTAACTTTCAAAACCGACTGTGAAAATGAAAGTGAATTAAATATTTTGTAAACAAGTTATGATGAAGATAACGAAGTTGTTTAACTAATGTACGTGGAGCGGCAAAAATCCCTGTGGGCGCACCGCAAATACAGGTAAGTGCTGCCGGGAACTGTCACGGCGGTTGGGTCCCTGTCTGTGGAGGTGTCGAAAGTCGTCTGTTGAGAAGCCGTTTGTGGTCTCGGGCTAGCGCCAGCTACGCCTGGAACGGAGGTCGCAGTTCGTATCCTACTTGGGCCTGGCTTTTAACATACAGAAGCGCCAACGAAACTGCTATAGGCATGTCTGTTCAAATACAAAGATATGTAAACAGGCAGAATACGGCGCTGCGGTCGGCAACGCCTATATAAGACAACAAATGTCTGGCGCAGTTGTTAGATCTGTTGCTACTGTTACAATGGCAGGTTATCAAGATTTACATGGGTCTGAACGTGATATTATAGTCGGCGCACGAGCGATGGGACATAGCTTCTCCGAGGTACGGTAGCGATGAAGTGCGGATTTTTCCGTACGACCATTTCCGAGTGTATCGAGTATATCAGTACTCCGGTAAAACATAAAATCTCCGACACCGCTGCGATCAGAAAAAGATCCTGCAACGACGGAACCAACCACTATTCAAGAGACTCGTTCAATGTGACAGATGTGCAACCCTTCCGCAAATTGCTGCAGATTTCAATACTGGGCCATCAACAAGTGTCTGCCTGCTAATCATTCAACGAAACATATTCTATATGGGGTTTCGAATCCGAAAGTCCACTCGTGTACCCTTGATAACTGCACAACATAAAGCTTTACACCTCGCCTGGGCCCGTCAACACCAACATTGGACTATTGATGACTGGAAACATGTTGCCTCGCCGGACAAGTCTCGCTTCAAATTGTATCGAGCGGGTAGACGTGTACGGGTATGGAGAACAATTCATGAATCCATGGACCCTGCATGTCAGCAGGGCACTGTTCAAGCTGTTGGAGGCTCTGTAATGGTGTGGGGCGTGTGTTATTGGTGTGAGATGGGACCCCTGATACGCCTAGATACGACTCTGATAGATGACACGTATGTAAGCATCCTGTCTGATGACATTCATCCATTCATGTCAATTGTGCATTCCAACGGACTGAGGAAATTCCAACAGGACAATGCGACACCCCACACATCCAGAATTGCTACAGATGGCTCCAGCAACACTCTTCTGGGTTTAAACACTTCCGCTGGCCACCAGATTCCCCAGACCTGAACATTATTGAGCATATCTGGGATGCCTTGCAACGTGCTGTTCAGAAGAGATCTCCATGCCCTCGTACTCTTACGGATTTACGGACGGCCCTGCATGATTCATGGTGTCAGTTCCCTCCAGCACTACTTCAGACATTAGTGGAGTCCGTGCCCCGTTGTGTTCCACCACTTCTGCTTGCTAGCGGGGGCCCAACACGGTAGTAGGGAGGTCTACCAGTTTCTTTGCCTCTTCAGTGTGCGCACCATTGCCAAGTGTATTCTGAATTTGGATAGAATGACAGTGTCAGACAACGTCATATTTCAGTTCGCTGTGCTGTTCCGTGTGCGAAAATATCTGATGGAAATAATGCATAATTTGTCTGGGGTAAATGCAATTATGAAATTTAAACAAACGTGTATGGCACTTGCGTGTATTTCCGCGTATCTTTTGAAGCCCTTGAGTAATCCCACCTGATTTGTACATAGTATATTATGACTACATACTATGTGGTCCAAATTACTGTGAGTGTGAGAACTGTGTGTGACTGTCCTGGAACACTTATATATGGGATTGAGAGTAGGACGACAGTTGCATTAATCGAAAACCATCGATAATTGTGTCAAATAAACAGAATTTGTGATTGCTTTGATGACTGAATGTTCAAATGTTCAAATGTGTGTGAAATCCTATGGGACTTAACTGCTAAGGTCATCAGTCCCTAAGCTTACACACTACTTAACCTAAATTATCCTAAGGACAAACACACATATCCATGCCCGAGAGAATACTCGAACCTCCGCCGGGACTAGCCGCACAGTCCATGACTGCAGCGCCTAAGACCGCTCGGCTAATTCCGCGCGGCTGGTGACTGAAAACACATCTAATACTTATCTCAATGTTGTTCGAGTAGAATTCTATAGAACAGATATTTTGGAATGAACAGAATTCGTTAGAATCTTCTATAGGTAAGTATAAAGTAACCCATCGTTATTTCCAACACCTTATATTTTAAAAAACTATTCCCGTACATACATACAGCGTAACTTATCTATGTTGATAGGACCAAAGCACAAAATAATTAAACAGCAAAGTATGCAAAACGCCAGATAGTCAGCTTACAGCTAACTGCAGGTGTGTGATTGCCTGTGTGGCACGGAGTAGGATACCAGCATTTATAAAACGGGCGACTGTGGGAAATCCGATTACTAGCTGTAGGAAGAAGTCACTTTGTAATTATTCGTTGCACAGTGACTGAAAAACCTATTACGGATTTGCGTAACACGGATGATAACATAACTTGTTATTAGAATAAACTACAAGTACTTTTTTAGAATGAGATTTTCACTCTGCAGCGGAGTGTGCGCTGATATGAAACTTCCTGGCAGATTAAAACTGTGTGCCGGACCGAGACTCCAAGTCGGGACCTTTGCCTTTCGCGGGCAAGTGCTCTACCAACTGAGCTACCCAAGCACGACTCACGCCCCGTCCTCACAGCTTTACTTCTGCCAGTATCTCGTCTCTTACTTTCCAAACTTTACAGAAGCACTCCTGCGAACCTAGCAGAACCAGCACTCCTGAAAGAAAGGATATTGCGGAGACGTGGCTTAGCCACAGCCTGGGGGATGTTTCCAGAATGAGATTTTCACTCTGCAGCAGAGTGTGCGCTGATATGAAACTTCCTGGCAGATTAAAACTGTGTGCCGACCGAGACTCGAACTCGGGACCTTTTCCTTTCGCGGGCAAATGCTCTACCAACTGAGCTACCCAAGCACGACTCACGCCCCGTCCTCACAGCTTTACTTTGCCAGTATCTCGTCTCCTACTTTCCAAACTTTACAGAGGCTCTCCTGCGAACCTAGCAGAACCAGCACTCCTGAAAGAAAGGATATTGCGGAGACGTGGCTTAGCCACAGCCTGGGAGATGTTTCCAGAATGAGATTTTCACTCTGCAGCGGAGTGTGCGCTGATATGAAACTTCCTGGCAGATTAAAACTGTGTGCCGGACCGAGACTCGAACTGGGGACCTTTTCCTTTCGCGGGCAAGTGCTCTACCAACTGAGCGACCCAAGCACGACTCCCCAGGGGCGTGACTCGTGCTTGGGTTGCTCAGTTGGTAGAGCACTTGCCCGCGAAAGGCAAAGGTCCCGAGTTCGAGTCTCTGTCCGGTACACAGTTTTAATCTGCCAGGAAGTTTCAAGTAATTTTTTTCTTTGCAAGAATTCATCTTTAACGTTTAAGGATTGTCCACACAGAACGCTTCATAGGCGACACAGTGAGGTTTGCCAAATCAATTGCCCCCGCCGCCACGGTCTTAATAACCACAGGAACTCGGAAGACCTTACATGCCCGGCTCGCAACTGGAAACTCGTCACTACGCTCTGCCCGCAACTACGACGTGGCGCTCACCGCGGCTGCAGCCACCGGCCTCCCACTCTCCCCAACCACTATTGTACACGTTTGACTCGCAATTAAGCCGCGTTTGCGAAGGCAGTTTGTATTTTGAGTTCAGTTTACAAAATGACTCACAGAGTACTCTTCATTGACGGGACAATGGCTGAAAATGTTACAATCACTTTTCGTCAGTGCACAGGCAATGCTCTTTTCTTCTTGGAGGCTTAATCCTGCACTGACCGTACAAAGTTACAGCCGGAGGAGGAGCAGATTAGTGACCAACGTCCCGCCGACAACGACGTCATTAAAGACGGAGCACAATCTCGGATTAGGTAAGTATGGAGAAGGAAAGCGGTTGCGCCCTTTCGAAGGAACCATCCCGGCATTTGCCATAAGCGCTTTAGGGAAATCAGGGAAAACCTAAATCGGTATGGCCAGACGCGGCTTTGAACTGTCGTCCTCCCGAAATCCCTAATATGAGTTCAGTGTGCTAACAACAGCGCCACCCCTCCCGGTAAGTTTCAGCTGCTGAGTTTTCTTGCTTATTATAAGTTCTTGATTACGTATTGTTGTCGTTTCAACCGAATAGCCAGCTCAGTTTTTTTGAAAAACTCCAATGTCTTCTGTTATATCTTGCTCATCCCTAAAACAGTCCAAATTTGTCCTCTTAACCTGAACAGTTTCTCTGCTGAAGTTGTATGTGGGTTGAACATGTTGTGTTTCTTTACGTTTGTAGTGTTCTAAAAGTGATTATTTACGGCATAAGTTGCAAGACACTGAAATGAGTCCATCCTGCTCCTTGTAATGCACAAAAACTTCCCACATGTTAGCCTTTGCTTTCTTGAAGCCTAGATCAAGTCTAAAAGCGATATTCACTATTTTAAAGGCACTTGATAGCATCACAGATCCAGAAAGTAGTTATTGTGCTACGACAATAACAATACACGCGTACTGATGCAACGAACAGCGAAACTCGCGATACAGAACTGACAAACACAGAAGAGAACGCGAGGACTTCAGTCCTGCGCCACGAATTCGTTGACTGGGTCGATATATATATATATATATATATATATATATATATATATATATATATATATATATATATATATATATATGTCTAGAACACGGAAAGGGATTTCTTATGGGAATTCATCTCTCTACACTCCGAACGGCGAAAGACTACCGATGGCAATCGGTGGCGTTAACACGAAGTGCGCACTATAGAAATGGGTTTACAAAATCAATAGAAGCGTTTGAATAATTAAAAACAGTACTAGACCCTTTGCAATATAAATGCTGTAATGGATGCAGTAACTTAAACAAGAATTTTCCCGTGGTGAACATGACAATTTTGGACTGCTGCCGGAACAAATTCTACATCTACATCTACATTTATACTCCGCAAGCCACCCAACGGTGTGTGGCGGAGGGCACTTGACGTGCCACTGTCATTATTTCCCTTTTCTGTTCCAGTCGCGTATGGTTCGCGGGAAGAACGACTGCCGGAAAGCCTCCGTGCGCGCTCGAATCTCTCTAATTTTATATTCGTGATCTCCTCGGGAAGTATAAGTAGGGGGAAGCAATATTTCGATACCTCATCCAGAAACGCACCCTCTCGAAACCTGGACAGCAAGCTACACCGCGATGCAGAGCGCCTCTCTTGCAGAGTCTGCCACTTGAGTTTGCTAATCATCTCCGTAACGCTATCACGCTTACCAAATAACCTTGTGACGAAACGCGCCGCTCTTCTTTGGATCTTCTCTATCTCCTCTGTCAACCCGACCTGGTACGGACCCCACACTGATGAGCAATACTCACGTATAGGTCGAACGAGTGTTTTGTAAGCCACCTCCTTTGTTGATGGACTACATTTTCTAAGGACTCTCCCAATGAATCTCAACCTGGCACCCGCCTTACCAACAATTAATTTTATATGATCATTCCACTTCAAATCGTTCCGCACGCATACTCCCATATATTTTACAGAAGTAACTGCTACCAGTGTTTGTTCCGCTATCATATATTCATACAATAAAGGATCCTTCTTTCTATGTATTCGCAATACATTACATTTGTCTGTGTTAAGGGTCAGTTGCCATTCCCTGCACCAAGTGCCTATCCGCTGCTGATCTTCCTGCATTTCGCTACAATTTTCTAATGCTGCAACTTCTCTGTATACTACAGCATCATTCGCGAAAAGCCGCATGGAACATCCGACATTATCTACTATTCGATGACAGCCTGAAACAAATTACTGTTGCAGTGCTTTGAATACACCACTGTATAAATTATGAAAGCAATAAGCCACAGTAATTAAAGTAATTCTTTTCTTTAACTCTAAAAATGCTGTTCAACACTCGGCTTTACGCAGCAAACGCCTTTCATAAATTCGTCGAGACGGAGAAAAGTTAAAGGTAGCTTTTCGATGTCAGAATTAATAACTGTTTTGAATGAGAGAATAGTATCGTCACTTTTGCTTGTAATTCAAATTTTTTATGGCCTACAAAAACATATGGCGACACAGTGTCAAGAGCTCTTCGCCCTATAATTTTGAATGTGATTGCCTTTGAGAATAGCTTACTTGTAAATTATTCCTAAAATAATGGAAACTGTTTGTTGTCTTAATGCTTGACGCATGAAATTACGATTCCTCTTCTTTAGACAGCATGTAGAGCGATAGAGCAATCCAGTACACAGGAGGAATTCTAAAAATAGGAAGAGAGGAGTGTTTCTGTGTATGTTGTTGGGGTTCTCGGATCTGTGTTCAATTCTTTCGTTTCTTCAAAGTTCTCGGTTTCGCCTATCTCTACTGTAGACATTGTGTATTTGAAAACGTATGTCTGCAAACTCATAACTCACTGTAGATCGAATCTGCCGCGTAGTAAACAGTAAAAGCTGCTCAGACTGTTGGTAAGTTAAGCGCAACATATATTATGTTGATAGCTAAGTACGTAGCGTTTTTGTTTTGCGTGTTGGTATTCCGCTTGCTATGGGTTTATTTATCGATTGTCATTTTTTATTTGTAGTTCGCTGTTGTTACTTGAGTTTACATGTTGTAATTTTGTCATTTGAAGATCGTGCGAGGAGCTGTGCACGCTAGAAAATGGAATGCCAAGTAGAGAAATCGGAACGTTTCCGACTTATTCTTCTGCTTGAGTTCAGTAGATGGGTGACGGCAGCAGAGGCAGCCAGAAACATTTACTCTATGTATGGCGATAATGCCATTGAACAGAACACGGCAAGAAAATATCTTTCTCGTTTTAAGGAGGATCGCTTTGACGTTAGTGACTTTCCACGTCCAGGAAGATCCTTTAAAAGCATTAATTCACAATGATCCAAATCACTATACTCGAGATCGGGAAAATGTAATGAACTGTGATCATTCCACCATCGTGCAACATTTGCATGCAGTGCAGGTTCAAAAGTCTGGTGTATGCGTATCGTAATGCTCCTTTATTTACGTGACCATTACGGCACTCCAACCCAGTTCTCGATTTCAGTAATATCGTACTACTTTTCTGCGAAGTAACAGACATATTTTTGTGACATTATCCACATTTGGTTTTAATAATGTATAGGTACTCCGATGTATCGATATATTACAGTGATATGGTTCTTGTGTGTATTCATTTCTGTGAGACTGTCATAATCTTTGACTTACTTGTAACCGTTTTGGCGCGAATGCGCACAGAGCAGTTTTTGTTTCACTTTGCAGAAGTTAAGTTGTTATTTCGCTTTGTAAAAGACAGTCAAGTCTTGTGTTTGGTTAGAGTGGAAATTAAATATATGAAGATTGATACAAAACTGTTTTCTTGATGATGTGACAATTAAGAAGAAGTATATGTGAATTTACAAGAAGTTTAATAAAAACGTGGATCGTGAACGCCAAGTCAAAAATTATTTCTACCATACCATTGTTCTGATCTGGGATTGTTTGATCATTAAGAATTTCCTGAAAAACGCATTTGTTAGGTCTTCAAATATTGCTGAAATACAGATCTGGACCTTCTGGCAGCCAAAGTGGAATCACCCTAGAATCAACGAGATGAGCCATAACAACTTCGATGGAATCCACGTGGGAATCCATTCAAGATAAGTGCCAAAATTAATGACTTTTTATAGTGACTTCATTAGTTCCATTCTGACGATACCATCCACAGTCAATAACTTTGTTGTTGCCCGATAAAGTGAACATATGCTGCGTGAGAGACATTATTAATCTGATTTCTAACCTACTTTGAAAGTGGTGGTATTGTTAGAGTACCGACTGCTATAAGCCAAAATCATAGAAATCTGTGGGTGGTCATATGTGCAATTCAGCTCACTCATTATCAACTGGCTCGTGAACAACACCGACCATTCCTATTCCGTATCATTGCTGGTTACGAAAAATGGTGTCTTCATGTTAACATAAGGAAAAGAAAGGAATGGTTGAGCCCAAACAAAACAGCAACTCCCTGCACAAAGACCTGCGCGCACCTGCAAAAGATAATGTTATGCATCTGGTGGAACAGAGACAGTTTGATGAACTTCGCATTGCTTCCCCGAAGTGTAACCATCACTGCTAATGTTTATTGTCAACGACGGAGACATCTTGCAGACCCAATCCAAGAACAACGATCAGGAAGACTGAGTGAATTGATGCTTCTCCACGATAACGCCCGCCCGCATTGTACTGGACTGACAAAAAGCACTATACAGGAGTTGGACTGGGAAGTCATTCCACACCCAGCTTATTCACCTGTCTTGCACCCTCAAATTCTCACCTTCTCCGCCCTCTATCGTACAACCTCCAAGGAACTTCCTTTCCGGATGAAAATGCGATCCGAACGTGGGTCTACGAGTTCCTCACCTCAAAACCATGGCATTTCTACGGTCGCGGAATCGTAAAGCTATCCCAGCGATAGCAGATTGTTGTAAATAGCGAAGGAGAATACACTGATGAGCCAAAACATAATGACCACCTGCTTAATAACTTGCTCGTCTTTGGAACGAATTACGTAACTGACTCTGCGTATCAGGGATCCAACAGTTTGTTGGTACGTTCGAGGAAGTATGTGCAGGCCCCTCTTTCCCACTGGGCACTGTGGGCACGTGTCCAGGGCCCTGCGATAGATAGGGCCCCCTGGTTCCTGCTACCAAATGATAACCGATATTTATTACCGAAAAACTAATTTATTTCGAAAAAATTGAACGACAATGACTGACTACAATACCTACTTGCTTATTAGCTTTGCGCAGTGCAGAGTTCTGCACGGAGCGAATAGCGACGTAAAATTAAACGGGGCCGACTGACTTAAATAAACCGACCCGACGGTCGGGAACTCCCCTGTACTTGTCTGCGGTGCTATGACGTTTGTTTTGTTTGTAGTTGTTGCTGTCTGTGCTCTGAGGTATTTTTTGATTAAGTCGTCGTTTGCCTGTTTTGTTTTGGCGACTACTTTCGGTGTAAAAATAAATACTGAATTACAATATAAAATGAGGAACCCGTCATATCCTAAGGCATCCGCAAAAAGGAAAAAACAAGGCAATCGAAAAGTTACTAAAATTAACAGCATATTTTACAACTACTACTTGAGCAACTTCTGTAAGTAGCAATCGCCGGCCGAAGTGGCCGTGCGGTTCTAGGCGCTACAGTCTGGAATCGCGCGACCGCCACGGTCGCAGGTTCGAATCCTGCCTCGGGCATGGATGTGTGTGATGTCCTTAGGTTAGTTAGGTTTAAGTAGTTCCAAGTTCTAGGGGACTATGACCTCAGAAGTTAAGTCCCATAGTGCTCAGAGCCATTTTTTAAGTAGGAATCAAATAATAAATCTTCCACATATTGAGTCGTGTCGTTCACAAATTGCGGGAATTTCTGAATGTTCCACACCTATTTCTGATTTCTACCAATTTAGGAAAAGACTGAATCAGAAAGCGACCGTCCCTATTACGAAAATGCACCAACTTCGGCGACTTCACCAACACCGGTAACTGTGTCAGTTGAACAAGTTTTCCAACGCAGAAGAAATATCACACGATCCCACTGACTATTTTCATGAAAACTTTATAGAAAGAAATCGCGAAATTTTAATTTGTAAAGGACCTGTATATTTTCAAAATAAAGATTCTGACTTTTCCGAGGCATTCAGAACCTACAAAGATGGTAATAAATCAGTAACTAGATATTTCAACAAACATTATTTATTCGCAAGTTAAAGAACAACTCGCCTTCCAAAAACCCTGTACGTTGTTTTTCATGCTGCTTATTTAACCCTTCAGATGTAAATCTATGCTTTCCGAATGGATGTAATGACTACAAGCACATTAATCACATAATTTTAACACATGAAAATAGCCCAGCACGTAGGCAACATAGGATGAATTATCTGTCGCGAAATAAAGCCGTTGGTAGAATAGATATAGACTTATTACCTCAACATCAAAAAGAAGTGGATTACTGGAGAAATGTACTTAAACGGACTGCAGCTTTTGTAAAATTTTTAGCATCGAGAGGGCTTCCATTTCGCGGTGACAATGAAATCCTAGGATCTCCCAACATGGAAATTATTTGTAATGTGTGGAATTATCGAGTTAATTCGATCAATTTCTTGTAGATCACTTACAAAAATTTGGAAATATTGGAAAAGGTAACGCTTCTTATTTAACAGCGAATACCTGTAATGAGTTTATTAATGTAATGGGAAAACAGGTCCTAAAAAAAATTATAAATGAAGTTAAGCTAGCGAAGTATTTTCCCATTAAAGTTAACGATCTGCCCGATCTATCTCATGCTGACCAGCTAATTTTTATAATTCGATACGTAGAAGACCATGTTCCTCTTGAAAGATTCCTGAAATTTATACCTATTAAAGACCATAAATCTGAGTATTTAGCGGAAACCATCTTGATTTTTTGGGGGAATAGTGTTATTCTCATAAAGGATTGCAGAGGATAAAGCTACGACAACGCTTCAAATATGTTGGGGAAGTATACTGGTCTACAATCAAGAATTAATGAGAAATGTGAATTTGCCACGTTTGTACCATGTGCGGGACATTCACTAAACTTGGTAGGTGTCAAAGCTGCTGGATGTGTATCAGAGGCAACAAAGTTTTTTGAAATGGTTCACATAGTGTACACCGTTTTGTTGATCTCTACCCACTAATGGAATGTATTGACAGAACATTTACGTTCAAAAAAAGTTGTCAAAAGTCATTCACAAACCAGATGGTTAGCCCGAGTTGACGTAGTAGGCGCCTTGCATGAAGGTCATAAACAAATTATAGAAACTTTGATGTCCATCGCAGAAAGGCAAGAGAAACTGGAGACGAAGTCCTTAGTATGTTCAAAAAAATGGTGAAGCCAGAATTTATTATACTAGCGGAAATTTGGGGCTCTATATTGGAAATAATAGAAACAATAACACTACATGTTGCAACTAATTTGTTCGCTTCAGTTGATGTTTTTTTGTCATTAACCTCAGTGATAAATCCGATGACTGTGAATCATCTGCCAAAGAAAGAAACCCGGATTCTGATTACAAGGACCTACCTCAAAGAACAGAACGCAGAAGCTAGCACCAGAGTTTTTTATTGAAGGCTCTCCACCGTCCGTCCAACTGAATGGCAAATTCTTCCAATAATTAGTAGCCTCAGCGTTCATCTAATGTTGTTGTTGTTGTGGTCTTCAGTCCTGAGACTGGTTTGATGCAGCTCTCCATGCTACTCTATCCTGTGCAAGCTTTTTCATCTCCCAGTACCTACTGCAACCTACATCCTTCTGAATCTGCTTAGTGTATTCATCTAATACAGTGATTAAATTCGTATGAGAACATTAGTTGACATTTTGGTTTATTTTTTCGCTTAAAAACTCTGAATTCCGAAGGCCTGAGACAAAGTTGCAAAGAATTTGCTGAAATTTATTATAAAGACGTTAACGAGCAAGAGTTGGAAACGCAATGTCTGCATTTAACAGAATACTTGAAAACTGTTCATAGCAAAAATGGAGGAACTAATATTATATTGGAAATACACTCCTGGAAATGGAAAAAAGAACACATTGACACCGGTGTGTCAGACTCACCATACTTGCTCCGGACACTGCGAGAGGGCTGTACAAGCAATGATCACACGCACGGCACAGCGGACACACCAGGAACCGCGGTGTTGGCCGTCGAATGGCGCTAGCTGCGCAGCATTTGTGCACCGCCGCCGTCAGTGTCAGCCACCAGTTTGCCGTGGCATACGGAGCTCCATCGCAGTCTTTAACACTGGTAGCCTGCCGCGACAGCGTGGACGTGAACCGTATGTGCAGTTGACGGACTTTGACCGAGGGCGTATAGTGGGCATGCGGGAGGCCGGGTGGACGTACCGCCGAATTGCTCAACACGTTGGGCGTGAGGCCTCCACAGTACATCGATGTTGTCGCCAGTGGTCGGCGGAAGGTGCACGTGCCCGTCGACCTGGGACCGGACCGCAGCGACGCACGGATGCACGCCAAGACCGTAGGATCCTACGCAGTGCCGTAGGGGACCGCACCGCCACTTCCCAGCAAATTAGGGACACTGTTGCTCCTGGGGTATCGGCGAGGACCATTCGCAACCGTCTCCATGAAGCTGGGCTACTGAATAGTGCACGGTACATCCAAACCGTCATCGAACCCATCGTTCTACCATTCCTAGACCGGCAAGGGAACTTGCTGTTCCAACAGGACAATGCACGTCCGCATATATCCCGTGCCACCCAACGTGCTCTAGAAGGTGTAAGTCAACTACCCTGGCCAGCAAGATCT
Organism: Schistocerca americana; assembly: GCF_021461395.2. NCBI lineage: Eukaryota > Metazoa > Arthropoda > Insecta > Orthoptera > Acrididae > Schistocerca > Schistocerca americana. The sequence goes on from NC_060121.1 coordinate 124,852,089, forward strand.
CCGGATCTGTCCCCCATTGAGCACGTTTGGGACTGGATGAAGCGTCGTCTCACGCGGTCTGCACGTCCAGCACGAACGCTGGTCCAACTGAGGCGCCAGGTGGAAATGGCATGGCAAGCCGTTCCACAGGACTACATCCAGCATCTCTACGATCGTCTCCATGGGAGAATAGCAGCCTGCATTGCTGCGAAAGGTGGATATACACTGTACTAGTGCCGACATTGTGCATGCTCTGTTGCCTGTGTCTATGTGCCTGTGGTTCTGTCAGTGTGATCATGTGATGTATCTGACCCCAGGAATGTGTCAATAAAGTTTCCCCTTCCTGGGACAATGAATTCACGGCGTTCTTATTTCAATTTCCAGGAGTGTATATCACGTTTTGAAAGAAAACAAAATTGAAGACACGCTTCCAAATGTAGAAATCGTATTGAGAATCTTTTCAAGCATTATGGTAACCAACTGCAGTGCGGAACGTTCCTTCTCCAAATTGAAAAGAATAAAAAAATGAATTAAGAAGTACAGTGCATCAAGAGAGATTAACCAGTTTATCGCTATGTCCATAGAAAGTGATATGCTCAGAATTGTAGATTTTGAAGAAGTGATTAACGATTTTGCCCATCTCAAATCTGGAAGGATACCCCTTCAATCAACATAGATTTTTAAGCACTAACATGTGAATGCTAAAAGAGATACTTTTGTTGATTATATTATATTGTCTATTCATTTAATGTGACTGTAAAGAAATGAAAATACAGGGCTATTACAAATGATTGAAGCGATTTCATAAATTCACTGTAGTTCCATTGATTGACATATGTTCACGACACACTACACATACGTAGAAAAACTCATAAAGTTTTGTTCGGCTGAAGCCGCACTTCAGGTTTCTGCCGCCAGAGCGCTCGAGAGCGCAGTGAGACAAAATGGCGACAGGAGCCGAGAAAGCGTATGTCATGCTTGAAATGCACTCACATCAGTCAGTCATAACAGTGCAACGACACTTCAGGACGAAGTTCAACAAAGATCCACCAACTGCTAACTCCATTCGGCGATGGTATGCGCAGGTTAAAGCTTCTGAATGCTTCACGGTTTAAAGTTTACGGCCCCTTTTTCTTCTGCGAAAAAAACGTTACAGGATACGTGTATCTGGACATGCTGGAAAATTGGCTCATGCCACAACTGGAGACCAACAGCGCCGACTTCATCTTTCAACAGGATGGTGCTCCACCGCACTTCCATCATGATGTTCGGCATTTCTTAAACAGGGGATTGGAAAACCGATGGATTGGTCGTGGTGGAGATCATGATCAGTAATTCATGTCATGGCCTCCACGCTCTCCCGACTTGACCACATGCGATTTCTTTTTGTGGGATTATGTGAAAGATTCAGTGTTTAAACCTCCTCTACCAAGAAACGTGCCAGAAATGCGAGCTCGCATCAACGATGCTTTCGAACTCATTGATGGGGACATGCTGCGCCGAGTGTGGGCGGAACTTGATTATCGGCTTGATGTCTGCCGAATCACTAAAGGGGCACATATCGAACATTTGTGAATGCCTAAAAAACTTTTTGAGTTTTTGTATGTGTGTGAAAAGCATTGTGAAAATATCTCAAATAATAAAGTTATTGTAGAGCTGTGAAATCGCTTCAATCATTTGTAATAACCCTGTATATCTAGAACATCGGCTACCTTTGTCTATTCTAACAAAATAGTGTCCTGGCAGGGTCATAGCGGCTCCATTATCCCAATGTGCGTAGGCCCTCCAATAGATTAAAGACGGCGCTGGGTATGTGGCGTTAGATGTCTACGGACAGGTCATGTAGTTCGCGTAAATAACAGGCCCTTGATTTGCTTACGCGATGATGGAGCCCGATAGTCACCCTGATGGGTTCCACAGGATTTACATCAGGCAAATTTCGTCGCCGAGACACTAACGTGAGTTGGATATCATGCTCCTCGAACCACTGTAACACGGTTCTGGCTTCAAGACACGGACAATTATATTGCTGAAAGATGACATTGCCGTTGGGGAAGACGTCAAGCATGAAGGGGTGCAGGTGCTTCTCAGCTGTCAGTGCGTCTTCGATTACAAGCACAGGTACCATGCAAGTGTAGGAGAATGTCTCCCATAGCATAACACTGCTCCCACCAGCCTGCGTACGTGGCGCTGCACCTTTTGAGTTGCAGTTCACCTCGATAACAATGTTTGTGGGGACGACCATCGAACTAGTGTAACAAAAATGCTATTCACCCGAAGAGTCGACATGTTTCCACTGACCGACGGTCGAATCCCGATGGTCCTGTGCCCACTGCAATCGTAATTAATGATGTCGCTGGGTCAACATGTGAACACGTGGGGAAGGTCTACAGAGCTCCATGTTCAACAATGTACGATAAACAGAGTGCTCCGAAACACTTGTAAGTGCACCAACATTGTGCTCTTTGGGCAGAGATGCCACAGATCACCATCTTTCCTACTTTACAGAGCAAACAAGCCCCCGAATCTCAAGTACTGTGAAGAGTTGTGGACGTCCAACCAGTTTAACTGTTCTTCTACCTCTTTCCGTAGATGCTCACGACAGTAGCGCTTCAACATTCGACCAGCTCCGTCGTTTTCGAGATACACGCTCACAGACTCTGAGTAATAATAATCTGCCCCTTGTCAAAGTCGTTTGTCTGAATGGTTTTCCTCATTTGCAGCCCATATCGTCACTAGGATGATCCCCCGTCAATGTCTGCTCCGCTCACATACTTTTGTTACCGCGTCACGTGACCGCTACGGTACCATGCTGCATCTACCTATAAGGTCGCGATGAGCAGCGGCCATAACGTTTTTCTTTATCAGTATGTACTGTTCATAACTAAAGTATCTTTTATGTATATCTGTTATGTTTATTAAACTTATGGAAAAATGCTACGAACTTACGCACCAAACCAAGAGAAAAGCTTCTCCCGATAATTGCTGACTAGGCTCTTCTTATTCCAGTGTCAAAAATATATCATCTCGCAGATTTCGATGACACAACAGACATTATAAGTTACAATACTGTGTACAGATCAATTAGATTGAAAATCTGCTATTTACGTGTCATGTTGACGAGGTCCAGTAGAACGAGGGGAAGCGGAGACTGGTGAATACAAGCCCGGGGCGTTGCTCCAATGCTACGGACAGGAGACACCATCTTTTAAACACGCCTCAGGTTGGTAATGAAATGAGCGTTTGGCGCCCTTACGGGGCAGGTCCGGCCGCCTTGGTGCAGGTCTTATTACATTCGACGCCACATTGGGCGACGTGTACGCCGGATGGGGATGAAATGATGAAGGCAACACAACACCCAGTCCCTGAGCGGAGAAAATCGCCGACCCAGCCGGGAATCGAACCCGGGCCCCTTAGGACGGCAGTCCGTCACGCTGACCATTCAGCTATCGGGGCGGACTCGGGTTGGTAATAAGTGAATGCTATGTTTGTATTGTGTGCACAATTCCACTTAGTGCATAACGCAGTTTGAACCCGACCTGTCAGGAAGCGTGCTATTACCTACCAGCGGTTTAGACTTCAGAAGAATAATTGCCATCAATGTTCCTAAAATATTCCAGTGAGGTAGGAAGTAGACGGCTGTCTTAGAATAGACAACAACTACTCCCTGTAATCGTATTTATTGGAATGAGTTTTGCACGTGTTGGGTCATTTGTTTTTGCATTTTTTTTATCTTATGGTGCCACACTGCTTAGTTCATCGGTCCCTAAGCTTACACACTACTTAATCTAACTTAAACTAACTTACGCTATGGACAACACACACAGCCATGCCCGAGGGAGGACTCGAACCTCAGACAGCGGGAGCCGCGGGGACCGCGACATGACGCCTAAGACCGCACGGCGTTGGGTCATTACAATGCACAAGCGCAATATCAGGTATCGCCTATTCAGACAAGGGGATCCTGATGTCTGGCGTGGGGTCAGTCGCTTGACGGCGCGTTTCGGCGCGGGCCCGCCCGTTGCCGGCGCGCCGTAAGGCACGGAAGCTCGCACTGGGGCGTATCGCTTTCAGTCGAGCGTGCCGCGGCAGTCCTCACTCGGGTAAGTGATGCGTCTCTTATAGCCTCTCCTTCCCAAGTGGCTCTTTCCGCCTTACCGTGGTGCCAGACATTAAGCTCGGCATTCTGCCTTGCGACAAAAGGGAGAGCTGCGACCCAAGCCGATGCGAAAGCGAAGGGTGCGTGGCACAGGGGGAGCTGTGTCAAGGGACCGAACATCAGTCCCTCTCTGTTCGCAGGGCACAGACCATCAGGTGTTCTGCATGCCGGAGACCTCGTTCGTCGGCGTGGGATCGAGGCGCGATTCGGCAAGGGTGCTTCGCTGCGCCCCTGGGTAACCGGGGCGTGTTCTGCCAAACCCAGGAGGTGGTGGCATCGACTGGGCTAGGTTAGATGGGTCCAGACCGCTGAACGACTGGGTGACCGACCCACCACCTGAATAGGAGTGGGTCCTTGGCCGAGAGGTGGAAGCTCGGGCTAGTAAGCGGCGAAGGGCGAGAGGTGCATCCGCCTCTCCGGAGTGCGGGGTGCACTTGCCGAGGAGCGTCGAGTGAAATCGACGATGACAGAGCCACCGATGGGGACCAGTGCGCTGGCAACGGCACGCTGAACCCTGCAGTTCGAAGAGTGCCCTTGGCCTTGGGGCAAGGCCGGTGGGCGTGCTGCCTCATGTCCCCCCCCCCCCCCCCTCCATGCCAGAGGAGCTGGTCCGGGGCAAGAGAGGGGCTCCCATCTCTTATCACTCGTTACTCATCATGGCGGCAACTGAAACGAGTGATTCTTGTGCGTCCAAACGCGCTTCTATTGCGCCTGATCCCTCTCCCCAGGACGAGCTGGGACAGGCAGAAGGTGAATCCGTGACACAAAGACACGGTAGAATTTCACTGCTCTTAGAGCAGAACGTCAAAAACGGCAAAATAAGCCAAGCGGCTTTAACAATTATAAAAAATGAACTCACCGCATGGGCCATCGCCCATGCAAAACTTGAAGGCAGAGTGGAGGAATTAGAAAAAGAAAACAACAGACTGAGAAACCAACCGATCAAGACCTGGGCGGCGGTGGCTGCGCAAGCGCCAACTAAGCCGCACACAACAAAGGAAACCATAGATAAAGCAGCCAAAAGAACAGACACTGCGGTCTTTCTCAGGACACTGCCTGGGCAAGACACCAGTGTAAAGAAAATCCAGGAGCTGTTCACAAAAACTGTAAACCCAGCTAAAGACAAAATTAAAATAAAGAAAATTAAACCCAGCAAAAATTCAGTAATTGTGGAAGTAGCCTCAGAGGAAGACAAAGATGAAATATTAAACAATCAGAAACTAAACTCACTGGTCAAATGTGAACCACCAAAGAAAAGAAATCCCTTAGTAATCCTTTATGACGTGCCAACTATAATGACTGATGACGAACTGACGAACACAATAAAAGAGCAAAATTTTGATGATGTAAATGAGGAGGAATTTCGAAAGAGCTTCAAATTGAGATTCAAGACGGGGCCTCGGGGGCGTGATGTGTTTCATCACGTTGCTGAGGTCACGGCACCAATGTGGAGGAAAATCACAGCAATGGGCAGACTATATGTAGGATTTCATTCTGTTAACGTCAGAGACTACATCGTGGTACCTTGCTGCCACAATTGTGGTGACCTGGATCACATCCTAAGGCTTTGTACCAGGGAGTCGGCCTGCACGAAGTGTGGCACAAGTGGACACAACCGCAAAGACTGCAAAGCAGCAGCGGTCTGCATTCCCTGCAAAAACCGCGGGAAAAAGTCATGCGGAGCCTCGGTACGCAATTGCCCAACATACAGAATGTTGGAACAACGATTAATCTCCAAAATCGATTATGGCTGATCACAGCCCACCAAACAGGATGCCAAAGCGTAAATCCCCAAGCAAGAGGAGGCGGGACGCTATGAGGGCAACCAGGCTTAAGAATTTCCTGTTGGCGCTTTCGGGTGCCACTAAGACAGAAATAATAGACAAGGCCATACAAACAGAGCCTTATATGATTGATATAAGCATACAAACAGATTTTCCCGTACTGAACACATATCCCGCCCCTCAACGCCGGGAAACAAAGCCGACAATCCATCTGAAGCGGCAAGGGCATCCTATGACTGCAATATCCCAGACAAAACTCAAAGAAAACCGACCCATCCAAGATAGTGCTGTCACGAGTGCAAGCCTGAAGTCCACAACGCAGAACACTCCAGTGGTCAGATTGCCACCCGTGGACCCAGTAATGGTGTACCCCAACATCGAGTACATGATGCAACTGGCCAGGCTGGAAGAGCCCATCACCCTGGCCACTGCCTTACGGCATGTGGTCCGTGTAGGACACGAAGAGGGTAAAAAGGTAACCTTCTCGGTAATGGAGGCTGTAGACAGAATACAGCTCAAGTCAGTGAATCTCCCTACTGATTTCGGAGCCCTGCGGGACTTACTGAAAATAGTTTTTGAGAGACGTGGTGAAAAGTTTGATCTTCAGAACATTTACGAACAGGCCGTACTGGCAAACGGACGAATTGCTTTCGACTGTAATAAGACCTGGCCGGACGACCACATACACACATACTTTCCATGACGACTGAGATAACAATTGGACAGTTAAATACGCACAACAGTCGACTTGTTATGCAGGAGCTCCGCAAAGAGGTGGAGGAGAGGAGACTGGACGTGCTCTGCCTACAGGAGCCGTACTCCCAAGCTGGGAAAATAGCTTTTGCTGCCACAACTTGGCAAATTGTCAGCAGAGGTGAGGACCCTAGAGCAGCAATAGTAGTAACAAACAAACTCTTGAGGGTAACTACGCTCTCACAATTTACAACTCGTCACTGCAACGTCGTGGAGCTTCAGTCCCCGATGGGAGTAATCATTCTCATAAATATGTATTTTCAATACGGAGATGAGATAGAACAACACTTAGAACATCTGGCAAGAGTTACCGCGGCGTTGCGAGGACGAAAGATAATCATAACAGCTGACATCAATGCAAAATCCCACCTGTGGTACAGCGGCACCAGAGACGCAAACGGTGATAAAGTGGAAGATTTTCTTATGGCTTCGCAGCTCGTGGTGGCCAACAGCCCGGGCAATCCTCCTACATACACAGCAGGAGGAGGACAAGGCACGAATATAGATGTGACTCTTACATCACACAATGCAGCTAACCTAACAAAGAATTGGATAGTCGTAAGCAATGCCACCACGAGAGACCACAACTTAATAACCTTTACTCTAAGTGAAAGAGAGTGCCGCTGGACCATGGGGTGGGAGGTGCAATTTAACTACAACAAAGCAAATTGGGAACTTTTAGCAAGGGAGTGCGACATTCCTGCCTTACCAGAAGGTGACGCGCATCAAGACCTAGACGTAGACGAAAGAGCTGAGGAACTGGTGGGTGCAGTACATAGAGCGGTGAGGGCCGCTGTACCAACCAGGAGGAAGGCCGTGGCGGCCTCGCCGTCACCATGGTCGCCCGAATTAGAGGATTTACGTCGATCTGTCAGAAGGCTAAGGAGAAACTACCAGCTCAGTGTCGTCTGGCTGGAAAGACAAAGATGGCAGTTGCAATACAGGGAGGCCAAGCAACGATTCCAGAAGGAGTTACGCGAAGTGAGAATGCGTAGCTGGGAAAGCTACATGCTGAACCAGTTGGCCTTAGATCCGTAGGGTCACCCTTATAAATTAGTAAGGAAAAAAATCCGCTCTCCCCTGGAGTTATCAACAGTCAGGCGGGGGGATGGGATGACGGGGTCTTGGCAGGAAACTGCTGAGGTCCTTCTCCAGTCCCTGCTGCCTGACGACAATGCGGATGGAGAAACTGAAATCCAGAAGCAACTGCGTGACGCATATCTAGTGGATTATAACAACAACACGGCAGTCTACCCATTCTCGGAAGAGGAGGTGGCTGCACAAATAAGATCCCTAAAAAGAGGGAAAGCTCCATGACCAGACGGCATTGTGGCTGAGGTGGAGCAATTTCTGGCACCCCAGTTAGTCGCGCCATTGACCCACCTATTCAACGAATGTCTTAGACAAAGAAGGTTTCCCAAGAGGTGGAAAACCGCGAATGTGATAATAATTAAAAAAGGACCAGAGAAAGATCCAACCGAAGTTAAATCTTACAGGCCAATCTGCCTATTGGACCTATTCGGGAAGCTCCTAGAGAAACTGCTGGCTGACAGATTGACGGCTCACCGGGTACTGTGGGGGATGAGCAGCAGGCAGTTCAGCTTCAGGCCGGGGCGGTCGGCATCTGATGCCATCGCTCTGGCGGCTGAGGTCTGTGGCTCGACCCCGCATAAGTACGTCGTTGGCATCATGGTGGATATCAGTGGCGCCTTTGACAACCTGTGGTGGCCTTCGCTCTTCTCCTGCTTACGGGAGAAAGAGTGTCCAGGGTCGCTTTATGGGTGTCTGAGGAGCTATTGTAAAGACAGGGAGGTTTGGCTATCATCCCCTAGCGGGAGAATTGGAAAAGTAATCACAAAGGGGTGTCCCCAAGGCTCTGTTCTTGGGCCCCTGTTCTGGGATATCCATATGGAACCATTACTAGATGAACTGCAACAAAGTGAGGAAGTGCTAGAGGTGATAGCCTACGCAGATGACCTCCTCCTGCTGGTCGGTGGTCGTGGCCGAGAGGACATCGAGCCAAAGATCGAAAGGGCCATTGAAAAACTGCACCAATTGTGCCTTAACACGAAGATGAAAATATCTCCTACTACATCCACATATTTACTGCTAAAAGGTCAGCTTATCAGGAATCCCACGGTCAGAATTGATGGCTCACCAGTTCTTCGGCAACGAGAGGCGCGATACCTGGGAGTTATTATTGACGAGAGATGGAACTTTGGAAAACACATAGAAGCCGTAACTCAGAGAGCCCTCCAGTTACTAAATAATCTCATTTCCATTGGACATAAACGATTTCATCTCCCCCTCATCTCATCAAACTCTATCACAATAGCATCTTGACCTCAGTAGTGGGTTACGGCTCGGGAGTCTGGGCGCACAGGCTCACATGGGTCGTGCCCGCCATTATAGTGAGAAGAGTCCAAAGAAACATGATTCTATGATCAGTAGGGGCCTACAGGACATCACCAGGGGGAGCTCTGTTAGTCATAATGGGGCTCTGCCCGTTAAACATCAAAATACGTGAACAAGTGGCATGGTATTGGGCTAAAAAAGGGAATGGGGAAAAAATAACAGATATCATGGGTGTGAGAGTAGAGGATACGAGGGAAATAAGAAACAGAGGGGAGGAATTGTGGCAGAGGAATTGGGAGGAAGATGAAATGGGGAGAAGAACATTCCAGTTTTTACCTGATGTTAAAGAACGCGGGACCATGAAATATTTTGAACCTACGCGAGGACTCATCCACTTTCTCACTGGTCATGGACCCTATCCGACATATTTATGTTGGTTTGGGGAAAGGGCAACCCCCGAGTGTGACAGTGACGCGGCGGAGGGAACTCCTGATCATGTGGTTTTCGAGTGCCCTCTCTTCAACGACATGGCGACAACACTCAGAGACAGACTTCCAAACAACGAGACATACAATCTCCTAAGACAAGAAGACACTTTCCATACCCTGAATGCTCTGGCAGAAGAGGTATCGCGAAAGGTCTTAATAGAATACTTGAGGGATCAAGAATAGACACCGAACTCTTTAACCAGCCGACTGCGACCTGATGCCAATCCCATACCGCCTGTGCGTGGAATGGCCGACTTCCATCAGTTGGAAACTGCCACGTATGGGATTAGGGGGGTGGGATCAATCACACCGATCACGACAAGCACCAACTATGACGTAGGTTAAGCTAGTAGTAGTAGGACGTAGTTTAGAATACTAACATAGGAAACTGCAGCGATTACTAACCTTGGCCGGCCCGGTGCCAGGGGCATGCTCTCCGGGGTTAGCTCGAGGAGCCTGGCCACTCCAAGTAGGTTTGTATTTACTGGCACACCTGTGACGCTGCAGTTAGTAGTCATTTCTAGGTTAGAAATAAGTAAAAACTAAACTGCCCATTGTTGTTGTAGGAATCTAACACTACCTTAGGAATTTAAATAGTAGCTCACTAACAAAAAATTGTAATCTAAGCTGCAAAAAACTTAGTCTTATGTAACAATTAATGGCCCACTAATCATGTTAGGAGGTGGGCCACATATATATAATTATTATTGTTATGTCAATAAAGAATTTCCTTTTTTTTAAAAAAAAAAGCGGGATCCCGATATTAAATTTCTCAAATAGCATAAAATATAAAAGATCAGTAATATCACAAAATTCAGGATAGATAATTATTTTAACCGAGAGAAGGACTCTCTGGTGGAAGACTCTCCTAATGCCGAACTGAACAAAGGTACCAGCTCCAACAAATTTTATTCTCTCCCCACAAATGGTAAACAAGCGTGGCCATCGAACGCATGCAGGAAATACGTTAATTTCGCGAAGTACTACAAGGAGGACAGATCTTCCTACTTTGCGCTTCGTATCACTGGAGTTAAAACTGGCTTATGACACGACATTTACATTTAATGCGTTCTTTAGCTTGTGTTGCACAGCGTCGTCGGCTTGGCTGCTGCCGTGTGTCGTCGGATCTGTAAATCTATCAAAATCCTATACTGAGCCTGGCTGATTCTACATCAGCAAACTCGCCCTACGTTTTCGTGAAGCGAAAAACGTTACTTCGCCCTGGTATGCTTTTAACGGCTAAACACACGCGCAAGGCTGGCGCACTAAGTGTTACTCTCCCATCGCTGTTACTTACCTATAATAGCTCTCTTCATTCTCCGCTCAGGACATTTACGAAAAGAATTCAGCCAGCTCTTGACTGAATTTTGGAGCCAGGTGAACAAAGTGTTCACATCAATATACCTCCTCCGCCGGTTGTCACGTTAGAGAGGGATGCCGTCCGACCGCACTCGACGACGTTTCAAGGTTGGTTAGTTAGTTGGTTGCGTGTTCCATCGATCAATCGCACGGTACGGAAGCCGTTATGATGTGGAACGTGTCATGTGCACAAGAAATGCACATTATGATACAAGATTTATATATATATCAAAAATCTTGTATCATTTGTGCATTTCTTCATATATATATGAATATGATAGAGGGAAACATTCCACGTGGGAAAAATATATCTAAAAACAAAGATGCTGTAACTTACTAAACGAAAGCGTTGGTATGTTGACAGAGACAATAAAAAACACACACACAAATTTCAAGCTTTCGCAACCCAAGGTTGCCTCATCAGGAGAGAGGGAAGGAGAGGAAAAGACGAAAGGATGTGGGTTTTAAGGGAGAGGGTAAGGAGTCATTCCAATCCCGGGAGCGGAAAGACTTACCTTAGGGGGGGAAAAAGGACAGGTATACACTAGCACACACACACACACACACACACACATATCCATCCGCTCATATACAGACACAGGCAGACATATGTAAATGCAAAGAGGTTAGGTAGAGATGTCAGTCGAGGCGGAGGTACAGAGGCAAAGATGTTGTTGAATGACAGGTGAGGTACGAGCGGCAGCAACTAGAAATTAGCAGAGGTTGAGTCCTGGTGGCTAACGGGAAGAGAGAATATATTGAAGGGCAAGTTCCCATCTCCGGGGTTCTGATAGGTTGGTGTCAGTGGGAAGTATCCAGATAACCCGGACGGTGTAACACTGTGCCAAGATGTGCTGGCTGTGCACCATGGCATGTTTATCCACAGGGTGATCCTCATTACCAACAAACACTGTCTGCCTGTGTCTGTTCCTGTGAATGGACAGTTTGTTGCTGGTCATTCCCACATAGAAGGCTTCACAGTGTAAGCATGTCAGTTGGTAAATCACATGGGTGCTTTCACACGTGGCTCTGCCTTTGATCATGTACACCTTCCGGGTTACTGGACTGGAGTACGTGGTGGTGGGAGGGTGCATGGGACAGGTTTTACACTGGGGACGGTTACAAGGGTAGGAGCCAGAGGGTAGGGAAGCTCGTTTGGGGATTTCATAGGGATGAACCAAGAGGTTACGAAGGTTAGGTGGACAGCGGAAAGACACTCTTGGCAGAGTGGGGGGGATTTCATGAAGGATGGATCTCATTTCAGTGCGGGATTTGAGGAAGTCGTATACCTGCTGGAGAGCCACATTCAGAGTCTGATCCAGTCCCGGAAAATATCCTGTCACAAGTGGGGCACTTTTGGGGTACTTCTGTGGAAGGTTCTGGGTTTGAGGGGATGAGAAAGTGGCTCTAACTATTTGCTGCTGTTCCCGGTCAGGAGGGCAGTTGCGGGATGCAAAAGCTGTTTTCAGGTTATTGGTGTAATGGTTCCAGGATTCAGGATTGGAGCAGAATCGTTTGCCACGAAAAACCTAAGCTGTAGGGAAGTGACCATTTGATATGGAGGTACTGTTGCTTGTTGGTGGGTTTGATGTGGACAGATGTGTGAAACTGGCGCCGGCCGCGGTGGCCGTGCGGTTCTAGGCACTCCAGTCCGGAGCCGCGCTGCTGCTACGGTCGCAGGTTCGAATCCTGCCTCAGGCATGGGTGTGTGTGATGTCCTTAGGTTAGTTAGGTTTAAGTAGTTCTAAGTTCTAGGAGACTGACGACCACAGCAGTTGAGTCCCATAGTGCTCAGAGCCATTTGAACCATTTTGTGAAGCTGGCCATTGGACAGATGGAAGTCAACGTCAAGGAAAGTGGCATGAGATTTGGAGTAGGTCCAGGTGAATCTGATGGAACCAAAGGAGTTGAGGTTGGAGAGGAAATTCTGGAGTTCTTCTTCACTGTGAGTCCAGATCATGAAGATGTCATAAATAAATCTGTACCAAACTTTGGGTTGGCAGGCTTGGGTAACCAAGAAGGCTTCCTCTAAGCAACCCATAAATAAGTTGTCATACGAGGGGGCCATCCTGGTACCCATGACTGTTCCCTTTAATTGTTGGTATGTCTGGCCTTCAAAAGTGAAGAAGTTGTGGATTAGGATGAAGCTGGCTAAGGTAATATATATATTACAGTACAATGTTAAAGATTAACATTTCTATTATTTACCCCATTTCCTTAAATGGCACAAGATGCATATACTGTATTAATGGATTTATTTATTCCTATTCAAAAATTCATCTATGATATAGAAGGAGTTGTCAGGGAGATATGATTTCAATTTATTTTTGGAGCAATTACTGTTGTCTGTCAAGCATTTTATTTCATCTGGTAATTTGTAAAAATATTTTTGTAGCAGCATATTTTACCCCTTTCTGTTCCAAAAATAGGTTGAGTAAAGGATAGTGTAAGTCTTGAATGTCACTGTTGTTTTTAAACTGGTCCATGTTTTTGCGAACAAATTTCATTAGTGAGTAAATGTGCTATGAGGCTGTTGTAAGAATTCCCAATCTTTTAAAAAGATGCCTGCAAGACATACAACTGCGTACCCCACACATTATTATAACCACTTTATTTTGAGCAGTGAATACTTTTCGTCTAAGTGTTGATTTGCCCCAAAATATTATTCTGTATGACATCAGAGAGCGAAAATATGCAAAGTATGTTAGCTTACTAATTTCTGTTTCCTCAAAATTGGCAATTATTCTGATTGCAAAAGTTGCTGAACCTAGTCGCTTTAGAAGATCTAAAATATAAATTTTCCAATTAAGATTCTCATCTATATGTACACCCAAAAACTTAGTATGCCCTAGCCTATCTACTGACTTCTGTTGATGTGTTTTATTTATTGAACCAACTGTACTTTTTGCAGAAGAAAATTGGATGTACTGTGTTTTTTGAAAGTTTAGAGCAAGCCCATTTCCAGAAAACCAGTTAATGACTTTTCCAAAGGCCTTATTTGTATCATTTTCAATTGGAGTTTCTTTTACTGGCTTAATAATGATGCTTCTATCATCAGCAAATAGTGTCAGTTCAGCTTCTTGTTTCAGGTAAGAAGGGAGGTCGTTCACATATATCGAGAACAGAAGAGGACCCGTGATTGAACCCTGTGGAACACCTAGTGTAATTTCACCCCAGTTAGATGAAGTGGCAAACTTATTTAATTCACTTGACACATATAAAGAAACTTTTTGTTTCCTGTTCTGTAAGTATGACATTAACCACTCATATGCTGCTCCATTTATACTATAGAATTGTAATTTCTGTAACATAATGTCATGATTCACACAATCAAATGCTTTGGACAAGTCACAGAAAATTGCTGTTGGTGACATTTTACTATTTAAAGACTCTATCAGGTGGACAGTGAAATTGTATATTACTGTCTCAGTGGAACAGGATTTTTGAAATCTGAACTGTGATTTACTAAGTATCCCATTACTGCTGAGATGGCTAACCACTCTTGAGTACATTATTTTCTCGAAGATTTTTCAAAATGCTGCAAGCAAGGATACTGGCCGATAATTATTGACATCTTTGGTGTCCCCCTTTTTGTAGAGAGGCCTGACAATGGCAAAGTGTCTCCTGCACTGGGCAGTTGCGCGTCTCCTCAGCCTAGCTTCCGTTCCCTGTACAGCGAGTTGGACAATGGGTGGAACAGCTACTGGCAGTCGCTCTTTTATTTCTAGTGTCCATGGCTGCCCAATCAGCAAATGGCCTAATAAGTAGGTGTCATATAACTGGCTGGCTTTCAAGTGAACAGCAAGGTTTGTTACCCCCCTTATTAACACTCCTTCATCAACAAGAGTGGTAATTTACATCCTCATGCGCCGCTCACGTGGTAAAGCCTACAGTTCTTCCCCCCTCCCCCCTCCCCCAGTTGTCTACCGTGACTGTCGTTTGCTCTTGAACCTGACTATACTGCGTTTAAAATTAATTGCGACTTTTGATGATTGGCTCGCCAGAGGGGACGCGACGCCGTTGCCCAGGTAACGCCAATAGCGACCCGGCTCTCCCTACCACACTGCCAGTGGGTGGGTTGTTAAAGAGCCCCTCCCTGTTGCCACGCCGGGGTAAATAGTGCCGTGTGGTGTCGCACTTCAGTTGCTTCTGCACTCATAAGCTCTGTTTGTGAAGTGTTATTTTTTGTCCTTGAAGTGTTCTGCAGTGCTCAGGTGTTGTGAACGAGTGTTTTTGTGTTAGCGTTGCGTCGATAATAACAGTGCAGCATGACTGAACGCGAGGTTCACAGTAAAAGAGGTCATCCAAGAACATGTTCACCGGCTGCGAAGATAGCGAGCTGTGGAAAGGGAATTCCGATCCGTGGCCATGATCGCGAATTTGTGTGCTCTGTGCGCAGCTATTTTGAAGTCGAGTGCAATAACGGCACTCCGATTTTAGATTTACAAGAGTGGTGGACAGAACACCTGCAGTACTTAACATTCATCGATCAACAGTGCTGAGAATTGGCAAGAAGGAAAGAAAGGAAGACGTGAGTGAAGAAGCAACAGCAGGTCACACTTTATCAGAAGCTGCAGGCAAGAAGCGATGTTATGACAGACGGGTAACGAAGATGGACGCATTCCAGCAGGATGCAATTCGGAGACATGTGTACGCTTATTATCAGCGCAAGGAATATCCTACCTTAAATAAACTGCTTTCCATGCTCAAAGAAGCAGAGCTGTTCAGTGGGACTAGGTCGTCACTTCGAATCTGTTTACACGAGCTCGGTTTCCAGCACGAAAAGTTTTCGTCTCAGACATTTAACGCGGAGAGAAGCGACATAATAGCGTGAAGAGGCAGGTATTTGCGTGTAGAGACGAATGTTTCGTTCGAAGACAACGTGTGGTTGGTAACTGCGTGAAATCTTATGGGACTTAACTGCTAAGGTCATCAGTCCCTAAGCTTACACACTACTTAACCTAAATTATCCTAAGGACAAACACACACACCCATGCCCGAGGGAGGACTCGAACCTCCGCCGGGACCAGCCGCACAGTCCATGACAGCAGCGCCTTAGACCGCTCGGCTAATCCTTAGCGGCATGTGTGGTTGGACGAAACGTGGGTTAATGCGTGTCACGCGTTCACAAAGGGGCGGACAAATCGCACAGCACAAGGAACGACGAAAGCGCCGATAGGCAAGGGTGGCAGGATAATCGCCCTCCATGCTGGCTCTGTAAGTGGTTTCATTCCAGGCTGTTTACTGCTGTTCCACTCCAGGAAGCAAGGCGACTATCACGAGGAAATGAATGGCAAAGTTATCATGGAGTGGTTCTCTGATGTTCTGCTGCAGAATATGCCTCCAAATACTACAATAGTAACGGACAATGCGCCATATCACTCCGTTGTGATAGATAAAGCTCCGACAATGCAGTGGAGGAAAGCAGATATTTCGCTCTGCGTGCAAAGAAATGATCCATCTAATAAAGTTGAACCTGGCATGAACAAGGCAGAGCTAATGGAACTTGGAGCACTTTTCAAGCCAAAAACTCCACGCTATCAGATCGACGAACTGTCTACCGATAAAGGGCATAATGTTATCAGGCTTTCTCCATATCACCCACATTTAAATCCTATTGAGAACATACGGGTGCAGGTAACATGTAGTGTGGCAAAAACAACAAGAAGTTTACGCTCAGTGACGTTGAAACGCTGACAAAAGAAGCCGTTGCAAGTATTACCCCTCAGGATTGGTTTCGAGTTGTCAGTCATACGGAGAAGGTAGCTGAGGAGACGTGGACTCGTGAAGGACTGCTAGAAGGACAGATTGAAGAGCTGGTAACTGCACTCGGCGCCAATACCTGTTCTGAGGAAGAGGACAATGACGATTCTTCCCTTGGGGTAGCTCCACTTACACGATAACTGTGAGTACGTATAAAAGATCGTTGATTTAACTGTTCTGTTCATTACTGACTTTTCTTTACCTCCAAAGAATGTTTGCCTGGCGGCCGCTAATGTTCGCAACGTAAGGTAGGTGTAGCTTTATTGCCGGCCGTTGATGCACTGGCACACGCTGGAAGCTACGCTTCCTCCTATTCGCCCTGTGCGGAACACTCAAATGTCGCAACTAATTTTAAACTCATTATAGGCTGCGGCTCTGTATGCCATTGTGTCACAGCGTGGCTAGCTAAAACTGGCTGTTTCTACTGACTTAAACTTGCAAATGTACATAAGGGAGTTACTCTCGTCACTCGCGATGCCACGCGTATTAAATCTCTGGCAAGTGAAATATACACGCAAAAACCCGTCCCATGTTGGAAAACTAGTGTCTTGGTTCAAATGGCTCTGAGCACTATGGGACTCAACTGCTGAGGTCATTAGTCCCCTAGAACTTAGAACTAGTTAAACCTAATTAACCTAAGGACATCACAAACATCCATGCCCGAGGCAGGATTCGAACCTGCAACCGTAGCGGTCTTGCGGTTCCAGACTGCAGCGCCTTTAACCGCACGGCACTTCGGCCGGCCTAGTGTCTTGCAACACTATAAACAGTACATGAAACTGGGGCACCTGACATCTAAGGTGTCCAAATCCTACTCCTTACAACCTTTCTCCGCTCTCATCTCCACCTATCGCAGCCGAATTCAGCAGCTGGAACGCGGCCCAAAGGGATGCAGAAGAGGATTCTGCACACGCACTGAGCTGAGCGCATAGGAGATGACCGACAGTTTCAAACATGACACTAGGTGTTCATATACACTACTGGCCATTAAAATTGCTACACCAAGAAGAAATGTAGATGATAAACAGGTATTCATTGGACAAATATATTACACTAGAACTCACGTGTGACTACATTTTCACGCAATTTGGGTGCATAGATCCTGAGAAATCAATACCCAGAACAACCACCTCTGGCCGTAATAACGGCCTTGATACGCCTGGGCATTGAGTCAAACAGAGCTTGGATGGCGTGTACAGGTACAGCTGCCCATGCAGCTTCAACGCGATACCACAGTTCATCAAGAGTAGTGACAGGCGTATTGTGACGAGCCGCTTGCTTGGCCACCATTGACCAGACGTTTTCAATTGGTGAGAGATCTGGAGAATGTGCTGGTCAGGGCAGCATTCGTACATTTTCTGTATCCAGAAAGGCCCGTACAGGACCTGCAAACTTGCGGTCGTGCATTATCCTGCTGAAATGTATGGTTTCGCAGGGATCAAATGAAAGGTAGATCCACGGGTCGTAACACATTGGAAATGTAACGTCCACTGTTCAAAGTGCCGTCAATGCGAACAAGAGGTGACTGAGACGTGTAACCAATGGCAGCCCATACCTTCACGCCGGGTGATACGCCAGTATGGTGATGACGAATACACGCTTCCAATGTGCGTTCACCGCAATGTCGCCAAACACGGATGCGACCATCATGATACTGTAACCAGAACCTGGATTAACCCGAAAAAATGACGTTCTGCCATTCGTGCACCCAGCCTCGTCGTTGAGTACACCATCGCAGGTGCTCCTGTCTGTGATGCAGCGTCAAGGGTAACTGCAGCCATGGTCACGGAGCTGATAGTCCATACTGCTGCAAACGTCGTCGAACTGTTCGTGCAGATGGTTGTTGTCTTGCGAACGTCCCGATCTGTTGACCCAGGGACCGAGACGTGGCTGCACGATCTGTTACAGCCATGACGATAAGATGCCTGTCATCTCGACTGCTTGTGATACGAGGCCGTTGGGATGCAGCACGGCGTTCCGTATTACCCTCCTGAACTCCCCGATTCCACATCCTGCTAACAGTCATTGGATCTCGACCAGCGCGAGCCGCAATGTCGCGATACGATAAACCGCAATCGCGATAGGCTACAATCCGACCTTTATCAAAGTCGGAAACGTGATGGTACGCGTTTCTCCTCCTTACACGAGGCATAACAACAACGTTTCACAAGTCAACGCCGGTCAACTGCTGTTTGTGTATGAGAAATCGGTTGGAAACTTCCCTCATGTCAGCACGTTGTAGGTGTCGCCACCGGCGCCAACCTTGTGTGAATGCACTGAAAAGCTAATAATTTGCATATCAGAGCATCGTCTTCCTGTCGGTTTAATTTCACGTCTGTAGCACGTTATCTTCGTGGTATAGCAATTTTAATGGCCAGTAGTGTAGTATTCTTGAGGTACAAATTGACTCTGCTATTCCAATGCAGGAATACTTTTAACTTGCACACTACAACAGTAACACTGGTAGGCAAAAACTAATGCGGAGATACATTCTTTACTACTATACTAAATTCCACAGCCCCAGTAGCATAGCTTTTACAATAATTCTGATGGACTTAGAATCTAATTTCGACAGTCAACAATAGCAAAGGTGTTTTTTTAGAATAACAAATGGCTTGGTTCTAATGATTCAAATGGCTCTGAGCACTATGCGACTTAAGTTCTGAGGTCATCAGCCGCCTAGAACTTAGAACTAATTAAACCTAACTAACCTAAGGACATCACATACATCCATGCCCGAGGCAGGATTCGAACCTGCAACCGTAGCGGTCGCTCGGCTCCAGACTGTAGCGCCTAGAACCGCACGGCCACTTCGGTCGGCTTAGAATAACAATTCTGATGGACTGTGAGCTATATATACACTATGTAGACATATATAGAGCCTACACATATGTTGTGTATCAACAAATAAATCAATATTTAAATTTTTCTATTTTTGGTTTTTTTTAAATTTTTATTTACGCTTTTTTCTTTCTTTCACACACGTTGTGTGCATATATAAATATAATTTTTTTTCGTTTTATCTTTTCTTTTCCACACATCCTCTCTCTCTCTCTCTAGGATACACGTGTACATAGTACACAAAAATATTAATTTCTTTTCCACACATTCCCTCTATCTCTCTCTCTATATATATATACACGTGTACATTCTACACAAAAATATTTACATGGCACACACACACACACACACACACACACACACACACACACACACAAATTAATTACACTATGATAAAAGGGTAATACTACTACTCTGCAGAAACTCTCTCTCTCTCTATCACTCAGAGTCCCCCACCCATTCTTCTCGCGACAAGTGAGTAGTGTGGGTATGGGTGAGTTTCAATCCCGTCATCAAAAATGACCCTTTTATCATCATGAGGCGACAGACCGATTTTTGACTGCAGTGCAGTGTACACCTCGTGTCCTCTCAAACGAATACTGGTCTGCCATACCATACTCGGTGGTTGTGCTGCAGCACTGCGAACACCACTGCACAGGCACCGCAAATAGTCTTCGATAGAGAGGGCTCTCGACGCCATGCGACGCACACCCTTAGCCTCTGGGTGGTACCTTCCAATGTGCGATAGGCATACATTTTTGAGAGTAGACCTACAAACTCCACAACTGGCAATCCATTCGACTCGTCCTTCATAAGACTAATAACCTTCTTGTTCGGCGGAATAATAGCATAAGGATTATCGGCCGTATATGAGGATGTGTCGAATTCTTTACTGTGGCATCTAATTACTTCATATGGATTGCAGTTCTTCACCCAATAGATGAAGTTATCTGTATCCATATAAAGTAATTTAGGATCTGCAAAATGTGTTTTCGCAAACTCGTAATGAAAGCAGTACATGTGGAGTTTGGATAGGTGTAGTATGCACATCTCCACATAAATAGGTTTTGTAAACTCTACTGCAGTCTTCGCCGCCTCCACAACAACAAAGTTCTTATTGAATATGGTGACCCGCTTAAAATTTGGTCTGGGAATGCATTTTCTTATGCCATAGCGCCCATCCCATTCGGTTCTAATCAAAATTTCTCGTCGGTCCCTCAAATTCTCTATTATTTTACCGAAAATTGAATTATTCATTAGTTTATAAAAATCTTTCTCAAAGAAGCTCTCTGTCTCTTATTCAAATCAATATACTCCTTCAACCAGTGGGACTGCTTGAAGATGATAGCCCAGGTGATTCTGACCAGCTCCAGACCCAAGCTGAGGCACTGCTGGAGGTGACGATAATGACTAATGTACCTCCACTAATCCTCCAGCGTTGTCATTAGTTTTGGTGTGCAGCCTCCTCGCGGAACTAGTTGCTCTGGACACAGCGGCAAATCGGTGTGGACATCATGCAAACTAATAGGGTATGTGAGTTCTGCCTCTAACACATGCCCTACATCAGAATCAGCTGCCATACCCCCCATGATTTTTCCACCTAATCCCTTGCATTCATCTTCGGGCACCCATAGAAAGTCACCAATTGGCAGTGATTGCTGCATGACGTGCCCATATAAGTTATTCACACAGAGGTACATTATATACAACTCGAATCAAGGGATGCATTGAACCTGTCCCCCATCCACGGGTTATTTGCCTTTGCGTGCCTATGAACACATTGGCAAAGTCCCCCACAAATCCCTCACTCAAAGAAAATAAGCATGTTAGCATCGGTCAATAATTCACTGCTGCAGTTCGTTTTCTTGAGCATTGCGTCCCAAGACAATCCAGGCGCTGTGTAATAAAAGGCGTGATTCAGAGAATATGTGGTCATACATAGACTGGAATTTCTCAACAACGTCCGCAAGCATGCGTACGTCTGTGTCCATGTAAAGCCACGTGTACTCTCCTAAAGCGGAAATATTGAATTCCCGCCAGACATTCACGGCATGCTCATACTCTGCATCTGTTATGGCATTGTCTGTATGATTGCTGGAGAATGCAGTTACATCGGGTAGCACGATTTCGTCGAGTTTCGCCGTACTATCCACATACTCATATGGGAAAGCACCCTTCCTAGTGACAATTTGAAACTTTTCCTCGTCGGGAAATGCAGCTCGAGTGATATGCATATACCCCGAGGTAGAGTTTCAATGAGTTTCTGGAGTGGTACCTGCATAAAATGTAGCGTATCATGGAGGCGGAGCGTAATTCTTGATGTCATTCATATGGAGAATGAAATGTATTTCTCAATGTTCTCAGGTAGGGCACTGACCTGATCTTTCTCCAAACCGAAATCAGGCAAATGCTAAACCAGAAAGTGGGCGTCATACCCACTTAAATTGTGGAAGAAAATGGGTATGTGTCTAGGTAGCTGGTAGTTCAAATTGCACGCATTGTGAGCTGCTCCATGGAACTTCCCCCTAAGATGACAGTGGTCTATCTAATGGCAGCCGACAAATATGACAATCAACTGCGTTATAATACAAATCTTCATTCTCCTTCAATTTCGTCATGGGAACGTTGCCACTGTAAAGCTTATCAGCCACCCATGAAAGTTTTTCGAGCTCAGTGAGCAGCCAAACTGCAGGGCTGTCCCCCACGTAAGATTTGTAGCAGTTAACACTGGAATCATATGATGGTACAATTTGGTACGCTGCAGCATATGGTACATGTTTTTCTGTAAAGGTGGTACATGAGGCTGTAGGGTCACCTTCACAGCGGGTCACAGGAGCGAGGAGGCATTCAAAGTCGGCGTACACTACAAAAGGGCATCACTCCTGGTGATGAGCATTTTCAAACTATATGAATTTGTTGTCCTCAGTAGGCATAATAACACGTACTGGATCCTTGGAAGTGCAGTCTACTAGATGCGCAGATAATAACTTCTCTGAGAAGAAATAATTCAGACACCTTAAGTAAAAATATGTTGCTTATGTTCATGTTTATTTATCTGGGTGGAAAGGAGTCGGGACATGTGTTTGATGCAAACATAGTGATAATTGTCACCTTCAGAGAAGAGCAGTATGTTAACATGCAGCTCACGCTCACCTGCAATTTTTGAGAAATGGAGGGGGCCGACAACAATATACTTGTCTTGCTCATCTGACTTGCTTTTCTTCTCCAGGCCATAAACATGAACCGATATGCCGGTATTCTGCACCTCAAATATAGGCATGTCCTGGATATTGATGGGGAACTCTATGCCATCAAAGTTACAACACTTATGAATGTCAAGGTATCTACCATATTGGGATGCGCACTCTGGATTCTGTACACTATTTCTTTCGCAAGCCAGGACTGACCATGCAAAACAAGTCTGATCCTTTCTATTTTGGACATTAATGCATGCCTGCTTATTAGCTGTATCTTTAGGGAGCTTGGTATAGCCAGACCCTCCATTTACTGGATGGTAGGCGTGTGTGTGGATGTCCGGGTGTAGAATTCTGATGAGTGCTTTAGCTGAGCCTCTCACTTCCATTTCAGAAAATCATCCCAGTACAGCACTCAAGGTGGATTTACGAAACCACTCGGCAATTGATATGCTCCGTGTTATCACGCCATTTTCCCCCAAAGATAATGAAGACTCTTCTCTTCAACACCAGACGCAACTTTGGGGAGGGGGGAGGGGTCAATAATTCAATGCAAAGCACCGCACTGCATTTGATGGTGGGACACTGCGGTTCATTGACTACCTTGAGGAGCTCCGCTACCACGACAGCAAGGCACGCCCTTAGAAAACCAACAGGTTTGCAGTACCCTCCTGCCGGGTTCTCGATCCTCGTGAACGAGATTCATTCCTCAAAGGCGTCTGCAATCACCGAGTAGTCTAACTGCAGTATGGTACCACTGACCTGATGTCCTTCACTAAAAGGACAGGAGAAGGAACTGCCACTAGCCACAGGATCTTCTCTATTACTATCACTATAACTACAACTAGTCGATGTATTTGGCGAGGCGGACAGGGGTGTGTGCCGTACCTTACGTGATCGGCGAGGACGTGACGGCGGGGAAAGAAACGCTGCAGAATCCAGCTGCTGCGAGCAGCCTGGTTGCCGCAGCCCTGACCCGCTAGCCTCAGGGAGGGCGGCCCATGGGCGCCAGAGCGATGCTGCGGCGGGGGCCGGGGGCGACAGCGACGATGGTGGAGGTGGCGGCGGTGGGGGCGGCGGTGGGGGCGGCGGGGGCGGCGACTAGCGGTGCTCTTGCCGCCGAAGCACGCCTCACAGGACCTCGTTTAGATGTTATGTTAGGAAAGAAACGATGCTGATTATTTGTAAGCAGTGTGAGTATATGTACTACCTGTCTCGCTCTAGCTCCTTGACAGCTCCCTCAACTCCTCACACCGATGAATGTCTCTCTCCATCTCCTCCACCCACTGTGGCATTTCATCTTCGCGTCATTCATTCCCCCTATATCACCTGCAACGTAATGATGTAATAATAACAAAACATACACACACACACACACACACGCACAAACTATGGGGAAACTATATATATATATATATATATATATATATATATATATATATATATATATATATCAGGAAACATTCCTCACACACAAATAAAGAAAAGATGTTATGTGGACATGTGTCCGGAAACGCTTAATTTCCATGTTAGAGCTCATTTTAGTTTCGTTAGTATGTACTGTACTTCCTCGATTCACCGCCAGTTGGCCCGATTGAAGGAAGGTAATGTTGACTTCGGTGCTTGTGTTGACATGCGACTCATTACTCTACAGTACTAGCATCAAGCACATCAGTACGTAGCATCAACAGATTAGTGTTCATCATGAACGTGGTTTTGCAGTCAGTGCAATGTTTACAAATGCGGAGTTGGCAGATGCCCATTTTATGTATGGATTAGCATGGGGCAATAGCCGTGGCGCGGTACGTTTGTATCGAGACAGATTTCCAGAACGAAGGTGTCCCGACAGGAAGACGTTCCAAGCAATTGATCGGCGTCTTAGGGAGCACGGAACATTCCAGCCTATGACTCGCTACTGGAGAAGACCTGGAAAGACGAGGACACCTGCAATGGACGAGGCAATTCTTTGTGCAGTTGACGATAACCCTAATGTCAGCGTCAGAGAAGTTGCTGCTGTACAAGGTGTAACGTTAACCACGTCACTGTATAGAGTGTGCTACGGGAGAACCAGTTGTTTCCGTACCGTGTACAGCGAGTGCAGGCACTATCAGCAGCTGATTGGCCGCCACGGGTACACTTCTGCGAATGGTTCATCCAACAATGTGTCAATCCTCATTTCAGTGCAAATGTTCTCTTTACGGATGAGGCTTCATTCCAACGTGATCAAATTGAAAATTTTTACAATCAGCGTGTGTGGGCTGACGAGAATGTGCACGCAATTGTGCAATCATGTCATCAACACAGATTTTCTGTGAACGGTTGGGCAGGCATTGTTGGTGATGCCTTGATTGCGCCCCATGTTCTTCGACCTACGCTCAATGGAGCACGTTACCATGATTTCATACGGGATACTCTACGTGTGCTGCTAGAACATGTGCCTTTACAAGTACGACACAACATGTGGTTCATGCACGATGGAGCTCCTGCACATTTCAGTCGAAGTGTTCGTACGCTTCTCAAGAACAGATTCAGTGACCGATGGATTGGTAGAGGCGGACCAATTCCATGGCCTTCACCTCCTCCTGACCTCAATCCTCTTGACTTTCATTTATGGGGGCATTTGAAAGCTCTTGTCTACGCAACCTCGGTACCAAATGTAGAGACTCTTCGTGCTCATATTGTGAACGGCTGTGATACAATACGCCATTCTCCAGGGCTGCATCAGCACATCAGGGATTCCATGCGACGGAGGGTGGACGTATGTATCCTCGCTAACGGAGGACATTTTGAACATTTCCTTTAACAAAGTGTTTGAAGTCACGCTGGTACGTTCTGTTGCTGTGTGTTTCCATTCCATGATTAATGTGATTTGAAGAGAAGTAATAAAATGAGCTCTAACAGGGAAAGTAAGCGTTTCCGGACACATGTCCAAACAACATATTTTCTTTCTTTGTGTGTGAGGAATGTTTCCTGAAAGCTTGGCCGTACCTTTTTGTAACACCCGATATATATATATATATATATATATATATATATATATATATATATATATATATATATATATATATGTGATGCTTCCTGGATATCTCCAGCACATACCCCTCCCTGTCTCCCTTCTTTGTATGTCAGGAAATCAGCTACAACAACAAAGAATATACACCATATTATGTATACGATGCAGTTTAATTATGTATACACAGTACTATACGAACTTGAAAATGTAACAGTTATCGATTTTGGTCCTTACAAATCATGTACAACAATCTCAGACTCGTTGGTCACAACACATTACATATACAATGAAAGACATATATACTGCTTAGATGATATTGCTGCTGCTGGTGCAGTTCATGCCACTCCTGGTGCATCTGATGGCACTGCTGTTGCTGTTGCTGCAGCTGCTGCAGCCACTGATGTTGTTGCTGCTGCAGGTGCAGCTGCAACCCCTGTTGTTGCTGCCACTGCAGCTGCTGTTGCCACTCAGATTCATCAATTACCCGCTGGATATATGCTGAATCTATAGTTATCAAGGTTCATTGTAGTAACATATTAAGGAAGTAAAAGCTGTGGAATATCTTTTCTAGTGTGTGGCTACAGCTCTGTTGTTGAACAAGCAGAGCCGCGCAGTCACAATCTGCCTTTAATAGCGATAACTAAGGCATGACCATAATTTGCACACCACATACACTAACGCTCGTCAGAACTACTGCATTACCTTATTCACAGACATCCAGGACACATTTGAAGTTGAATAACTGAATGACGATGGAATCATAGTGATTATTCAGTAGGAGTGACCGAGCGGTTCTAGACGCTGCAGTCTGGAACGGCGCGACCGCTACGGTCGCAGGTTCCAGTCCTGCCTCGGGCATGAATGTGTGTGTTGTTCTTAGCTTAGTTAGGTTTAAGTAGTTCTAGGGGACTGATGACCTCAGAAGTTAATTCCCATAGCGCTCAGAGCCATTTGAACCATTTGATTATTCAGTTACATAAAGCTAATGCGCTGAAAGAGACAAACAAAAAGAAAATTAACTCCGAATGAACGTAGTCTAGTATATTTTGCACTCATAATGATTTCTTAGTCAGGGGAAAATTGTGTGTGGTGGAAGCTATGCATGGAACGCACTGATACAAACCCCGACTTGGTTGTTTGAATATATACAAAAGACGCCACTGTGTACTGGCTGGACTTACAAGTATCGAAAATATGAAAAGGTTTCATGGAAATGGTGAAATCGATAAACAGAAAAGACTCTAAGGCTTTTTAAATTGTAATTATATTCTTTATTCATCGACAAATACGTAATGGCAGGAGACTTTCTTGCAGTGCGAAAACGACACCCAGCTGGTGCAAGTCTGGACGTATAATAAATTTTTTATATACCTATAAATGATAGTCAGAAATGTTGTGCTGCTGCTTGAACGTGAAGGTACTGTGTCTTATGTTCTGATATACGTTTGTGGGAAGTAATCAAACTACCATTCATGTAAAAACAAAAAAATATTGAGTATGTCTAGTCGTAATGGACGAAGTGAATTGTGATTTCAACGCACTGAGAAGTATATCTGCACGTGAGTGGTGATAGATTCATTTCGTAACAGCTGCACAGTATAGCAATGCAAGCGTTCAACTGGACCTGCTATAGTGTAGAAACAGGATGGACAATACGGCTGTAACAATACGTCCCCTCATCGGCAACCCTAAGCGTACCCTCGCATTTTCCTTGTTGTTCAATCGATAGTGATGTTGATTACAGCACACCAACTCACGTTGGTGATGTCTTTCCAGGCATTATGTCTGCGGGTGCGGTATTCATTGTCACACATAGTGCCGGATGCCTGTCCTTCATAACACTTGTTTGAGAGAATCTTGGCAGAATGCAGCATCTTCTAGACGCACTGATTCGAAGACTTTGTCAGATAATTTCCTAGGACTTGGGCGAATCGAGACATATAGCCGGTGTGAGTGTAGGCATACCATAATTTTTTCGGGTGCTATACAGATATAAGAGATAACTGCACTGTTTGTGTAAAATGTGTATATATTGTAGTGTAAAGTTAATATGACTTATGTTGTGGCATAGCCAGAGAAGACGAGAGTGTGTCCTATTGTGAGGGATGTATAGATTCAGCACATCGATAACCGTGAGGGTATGAGAGAGATTTTTTTGCATGGAAAATTATGTGCCCTATAGATACTGAGATTCATTCTAGAACCACAGCCATCAAGAGGAGACATAACCTGTAAATCGATTGGTATCAGACTGCAGCAGCAATCGTAATATTTAATTGTAGTTACACTGGTAAACATGTTCCTGGCTCCCAATATTCTTGTGAGTCTTGTATGTATTTGCTGATTTTACCGAACTATCAGTTTAATAAGTCACGGCTGCAAAATACTAACGCGGATTATTTACAGACGAATGGAAAAACTAGTAGAAGCTGACCTCGGGGAAGATCAGTTTGGATTCCGTAGAAATGTTGGGACACGTGAGGCAATACTGACCCTACGACTTATCTTAGAAGAAAGATTAAGAAAAGGCACACCTACGTTTCTAACATTTGTAGACTTAGAGAAAGCATTTGACAATGTTGACTGAAATACGCTCTTTCAAATTCTTAAGGGGGCAGGGGTAAAATATAGGGAGCGAAAGGCTATTTACAATTTGTACAGAAACCAGATAGCAGTTATAAGAGTGGAGGGGCATGAAAGGGAAGCAGTGGTTGGGAAGGGAGTGAGACAGGGTTGTAGTCTCTCCCCGATGTTATTCAATCTGTATATTGAGCAAGCAGTGAAGGAAACAAAAGAAAAATTCGGTGTAGGTATTAAAATCCAGGGAGAACAAATAAAAACTTTGAGGTTCACCGATGACATTGTAATTCTGTCAGAGACAGTAAAGGACTTGGAAGAGCAGTTGAATGGAATGGATAGTGTCTTGAAAGGAGGGTATAAGATGAACATTAACAAAAGCAAAACGAGGATAATGGAATGTAGTCGAATTAAGTCGGATGATGCTGAGGGAATTAGATTAGGAAATGAGACACTTAAAGTAGTAAAGGAATGTTGCCATTTGGGGAGCAAAATAACTGATGATGATCAAAGTAGAGAGGATATAAAATGTAGACTGGCAATGGCAAGGAAAGTGTTTCTGAAGAAGAGAAATTTGTTAACATCGAGTATAGATTTAAGTGTCAGGAAGTCGTTTCTGAAAGTATTTGTATGGAGCGTAGCCATGTATGGAAGTGAAACATGGACGATAATTAGTTTTGACAAGAAGAGAATAGAAGCTTTTGAAATGTGGTGCTACAGAAGAATGCTGAAGATTAGATGGGTACTTCACATAACTAATGAGAAAATATTGAATAGAATTTGGGAGAAGAGAAGTTTCTGGCACAACTTGACTAGAAGAAGGGATCGGTTGGTAGGACATGTGTTGAGGCATCAAGGGATCACCAATTTAGCATTGGAGGGCAGCGTGGAGGGTAAAAATCGTAGAGGAAGACCAAGAGATGAATACACTAAGCAGATATCAGAAGGATGTAGGTTGCAGTAGGTACTGGGAGATGAAGAAGCTTGCACAGGATAGAGTGGCATGGAGAGCTGCATCAAACCAGTCTCAGGACTGAAGACCACAACAACAACAGACAACTTTTGCAGGATTTAACTGTCAGTGTAATTAAGCGATCTGTGCAAAATAATTTTGCCACTGAAAGTCTTGTCTGCAGAAAATAGTGGTGGACAGTGCTCCCACACCAGCAGCAGGAGCAGTTTCATGGGTAAATTCAGTGACGAATGGGCTGTCCCATTAGGATCGCTAGGAACATTGCACCCTGTGCTCTTCTGGGAAGTCTTGGAACATCTGGACCTGCACTGCAGCTATGCATCATTGCACCAGCTATGGTGCCTAGGTGAACACGTGTTTCAACAGGAATTTCTCAGGTGTCAAGTATGAAAGGGATGTTGCCACCTGATGCCTGTGTGACGCGAACGGGCACCTCTGCGTAGCTTGGCAGCTGCCGGTGCATCCCGACTTCTGGGAGCGTGTGCGGTAGCGTCCTGTGTAGTCCAGTGGACAGGGGGCACAGGGCAGTGTACGCGTGCATTGGTGCCCTTTTTTTTATTAGTGATCTTTGTTTAAACTATATTCCATCGATTTGACTGACTGATAGGATGCTCTGAATTAAAAAAAAAAAAACAAAAAAAAAACTATCCCATACATGTGAAGAATATCGATTTAATTAATTTGCATATTTTTTTAACATCAACGTGGTGTTAGCGGTACAATAGTTAATGGGAGGGTTTGCGTGAGTGGGTGACATGGAGCAGAACAGCAGGTTAAGTGCAGAACACTACGCTAATTTGCATAATTTTTATGTAAAACGCTGTACAATAATTTAAGGGTGTGGGTGACAAAGAAGAATGCGCGAGTTATGGCGTTCAAAAGCATGCAAAATTCGAAAAGTGTAATAGAAAATGGTGGGAGGTATCGAAGGTGGTACAATAGTTTACGGAAATGGGGGTGACATGGGAAACCATTTAACAGATCAATAGGTTAAGTGCTGACAAATGACCAAACATTAGGTTAAGACACCCAGAGTACAGTGCCAAACATTAGGTTATGCAGCATGTTTGCCCCATATAATTGCTTCTTGCAAGGCTTACATGTTTCCAAACAGCAGAGAATGATGAACAAGAGAAATCCAACCCCCACAAACTGAAATTTTTATAAATAAACAATATACCACTGAATTTCCTGTTATGAGATCCTTCCCCTCCACCAATTCCCATATATTCCATAAACTGCCTTGAATCCTCTAAATTGATGAAATAAACAGTATTCCACACACAGGCCGGCCAGAGTGGCCGTGCGGTTCTAGGCACTACAGTCTGGAACCGAGCGACCGCTATGGTCGCAGGTTCGAATCCTGCCTCGGGCATGGATGTGTGTGATGTCCTTAGGTTTAATTAGTTCTAAGTTCTAGGCGACTGATGACCTCAAAAGTTAAGTCGCATAGTGCTCAGAGCCATTTGAACCATTTCCCACACACAGCAATCGAGTTCCCTCAAAATGGCCGATCAACTGAGTCTTTTTCCCGCCAATTTCCGGGAGGGAGGGTGGGAGGGGAGGGAGGATTATCAGAGGAGGAGAGGTTAATTAATTGATCAATTTAATTAATTGAAAAGAGTGAGAGGGGAGCATATTCCAGTAACTCAGACCTGCAAGAGTACCTGTAGCAGCGAGGGGGGTGGGGGTTGTGGGAGTGGGAGGGGTTGCGGGGAACAATAGGTTAACTGCCTGTCAATCAAAAGGAAGGATTCTTTTAGCAGAACAATAGGTTATGTACCTGTCAATGAAAGGAGAACAATAGGTTTGCCCCTGAGTCTATACCTGCCCTTGATGTAGGCAACCCACACTAACAAAATCCACTGGTGTGTGCCTAGTCCCTCTACTTACATGGTAGTCAGGCTATGGGTCCTCCGGGTTCCTATGCAGGAACTTGTAAACAGCCATTGACCAATGCGGTGGAGCTCTATTTTGTTGAAAGATGATGTTGGGTTGCAAGTCTTGTATCTGAGAGTACACAAACTGCTCCTACATGTCCAGATATACTGACCCATTCACTGTTTGTTCCACAAAGAAGAATGGTCCAACAATCTTGTCGTGCATTAGCCCACACCACACATTTAGTTTAGGGTTATCACGAACATGTTCAATGACAACGTGCGGATTTTTCGAACCCCAAATCCGAACATTATGCCTATTAATCCTTTCTGATAGATGGAAGGTTGCCTCATCTGAGAATAAACATCTTTCCAGGAAGCTGGCATCCATATCAAGATGCTGCAGCATATCCACATCATTTGTTGTCAGTATGGTTTGTCATTAGGCGTCAGATGTTGCAGAATTTGCACACATACGAAGATGCTGGTGAACTTCACGATGCAATGTTGATCGAGGTACTTCAAGTTTCCTAGATGCTTGACGAATTGACTTATGTGGGAAACGTTGGTCTGATGTCCTCCACTGTTTCTTCTGAAACTCTGTAACTTGCACCACCAGAATGTTTCAGAACGCTTCCTGTTGCCAGAAACTTCCTATACCATTCCTTAATTGTTTTCACAACCACGATAATTTCTTTGCACAGTAATCGGCGATTTTGTTTCTGCAAACCACACTACTGGTTGCGTGTGCTGCTGTGGAGTCGCCATTTTCACTTGATGTGACCGTGCTGCACTCTAGCGAAGATGCTTGACACTTCTGACACGCGAATATAAATTCTTTGAGATACTCTAAAATGTGGTGCATTTTGCATTGTAGTATCTACTGTGGTTTTTCTCGTCTGGATCCTTGAAATCAGGGAGGTTTGAGTGGGACACCCTGTAGTATTAACCATTTTTATGGAGCCCTAAAAAATTGAGGTTTTATTGGTATATTACGTACATTAAATGTCATCGAATCTTAACTTACTTTGCAGACTGGAGACAACATTAATTGTACCTTCATCTGACCCATATGGTCACGTAGTTTTTCTATCTCTAGATACATAACTCTGTATGTTAATTATTCTTAAAAGACTGTGACAAATTCTAAGTCCAAATTCTGTAACTTGTTTTGGGAAACCATTCAACTTTTAATTGAGAAATTCAAAATTACTGTTCCAAATAATGAATTTACCTATATTTCGATTATCGTATGGTATATAATTATCAATAACTCCGCCAAAGCCGGTCCCAAGCCCGGTTGAAAAAGGAGGAGAGGTAGGAGTAACACCTCGTCAAAACACCTTGGTTCACCTGGCCCAGATGACAATACCTTGTGAGGGCCCCTTGCCATGGATACGTTGAAGACCTCAACGGCAGTGAAGGCGGAGATGAAGATCATCGGTAAGGAGGAACTGCGGAAGAGGCAGCCCAAACCCACTAGAGTCTGTTTTGGAATCCAGCAGGTAGCGGTCAGCGTCTGTTCACCTAGTTGGTGCGGCTGCTCGATGCTCTTCTCGATCTCAACAATCAAGTCGGAAACATGTGACCTTCATAGAAGATCATGATGGAACAAAAGGAAAGAAATCCATTACCCCAGGCATCAGCCTAGACTGAATCTTCCTGGTCATCCAATTCTGGGGGACCAGGAACGTCATGCACAGAAGAGTCGGAGCTTCTCAAAATCTCTAAGACCAAAACAGAAAAACTTCATAGGAACTCTCAACAGAAACACACTCTCCAAAGTATGTAAACTCAAACAACTCACAAATACTATGGAAAACATAAAAATCCTTGCGATTCAAGAAACACGATTTACTGAAGAAAATCATTTTGATTCAGGAAACTTCAGAATCTACACAGGAAAACCTGCAGTCCAGCTGAACAAGGGCCCAAACAATTTGGCACAGCTTTTGTTGTGCACAAATCAATTATAGACTCAATAATAAATTTCCATTCAACATCAGAAAGAATCTCGACAATCTCAGTAAAATCTGGAAACAAGGCATACACACTGATAAATGCACATGCCCCCACAAATGATTACAATAGAAAAGATCCACAGGCAACAGATTACTTCTGGGAACTACTGGAGGAAACCTCAAATAAAATCCCTACTCATCACGTGAAAATTATGTTAGGAGATTTCAATGGACAACTCGGCAAAGAGAAAAAATTCAGGAAAACAACGGGAACGGCGAGAGACTGATAAACTTCTGCGAAAATTTTGATCTTAAAATCATGTCTACACAATTCCTTAAACCTGTAAACAAACTTACAACATGGAAATCACCAAATTCAACTTTGGGTGAATTTCAGATAGACCATGTTGCCATATCTAATAATAATACCAAAGAAATACTCAATGTACGGACCAGAAAGGGATTTTTTTTAAGTCAGTCCACCATCTGCTGCAAATAAAGATTAGATTTCAACCTAACAGAAAGAAACCACCAGTGAACAAAACAGTTAGAATTGATCCAGAATACCTTAAACTTAACAAGGGGGAGACTCTCCAGAAAACTGAGCAATCAAACGCAACGAGCTGGAAGGAACTTGCAGAAGTACTGAAAAACACTATAAAATTTGGCAAACCCCAAAAAAGAGAAAACACAGATGATGGAACAGTGCATGTGATGAACCAACAGAAGAAAGAATAGAAGCTTGGAAAACTTTCAGTAGCAACAAAACTACAGAAAAATGGTAGGAATTTTTGAGAATACAGAAGAGATCATCCAAGGCAATACGAAGAGAAAAACGTAGATATGACATGAGCTGGCTTAAAGAAATTGAACAAGAATTTATCAAGAACAACACCAGAAATTTTTACAAAATTTCAAAGAAAACCTAGCACGGTATTAACCACATAATCTGAACCTTCGCTGGCCCGATGGATCACTGGAAACCATCCCTGAAAAAACTGTCAAATTTTAGCTAAATATTTTCACTCACTTCTCAAATGCGAGCCTCCGACAGAACAATTAGATTTTGAAAACACACATTCAATGGCGATTCAAATCCACCATCACTTATAGAAGTAAGCGAAAAACTCAGTTCTTTGAAGAACAACAAGTCTCCAGGGGAAGACGGAATCATAGCAGAAGTATGGAAATTAAATGACAATAATCTCATACAAGCAACCCACAGAATTATATGAAATATTTGGGAAACTGAACAAATACCTGCAGAGTTGATATGTGCATTAATTCATTCTCTCCACAAAAAAGGTGCAAAAACCGATCCAAATAATTACACGGGAATTTCACTGCTCCCTCTTCCTTTCAAAAGCCCTGTTAAACAGACTAGAAGAACAAGCGGACCAGTTAATAGGGGAGTATCAGGCAGGGTTTCGCAAAGGTCGATCTTTCATCGAACAGATATGGAACTTAAAAACGATTTTGCAAATAAGAAGATGTAGAAATACTGTGGTAACTTTTGTCGATTTAAAAAGGCTTACGATTCAATAGATAGACAAACATTATTTCACACTTTAAAGGAGTTCAGGATTGACAGGAAAACAAGATCAATTATTCAACAGGCATTAACAGATACAACCTCCAAAGCTAAATTCATGGGAGAAACATCAGAAGCATTTCATATCCATACTGGTGTTCGACAAGGAGATGGAATGTCCCCCCTTCTGTTTAACATGGTTCTGAAAAAAAAATTGTGAGGAGATGGGAAAAGGAAATAAAAGGAATTCAGCTTGGGATTAAAAAAGAGCAGAGAATTAGGGTGAAGTGTCTGGCTTTCGCGGACGATCTTGCCATTCTAACTAACAATAGAGAGGAAGCCAAACTTGCATTGGAAAAACTACACGAAATCTCACAGGAAACTGGGCTACAAATCTCCTACGAGAAAAGACGGTATATGGAAAACAAACCTGTAGATAATCTCCCCATTACTATTCAGTACGGGAAAGTGGCACAAGTTGCCCACTTCAGATATCTGGGAGAGATAATCCAACCATCAGGACTAAACTCAATAGCCAATGAAGATAGAATCTCCAGATTACAAAAAGCATATAAGCTCACTTGGAATCACTATAACAAGAAATCTATTTCTGTCAATGCGAAACTAAGGCGTTACAACACAGTAGTCCTACAAGAAGCACTTTATGCTGCAGAAACTACAGTGATTCGTGGTCATACGAAGATCAGAGAGATTAAAAAGCAGAAAAGTAAAATTCTGGGGAAAATATATGGACCACTGTTTCCGGAAGGAATTTGGATGAAGAGGCCAACTAGAGAGATTTACAAAGACATAGAAACAGTAACAGACACCACTAGAAAGAGAAGGGTGAAATTTTATGGGCATATCAGCAGGATGAATAAAAGCAGGCCTCATAAGACAAATCTTTGAGATAGTAAACAAGAACAAAAACAAGACAAAGTGGATCACTGAAGCAGAAGACATTAAAGAACTGGGGATCACACAAGACAACATAAACAACAGAGAACAGTTTAGAACCATCATAAAGACACACACATAAACAAGAACATATGGAGAACAGAACGGGAAAAAGATGGTCGGAAGAACGCAAGAGAGAACACAGTGAACGTATGACGAGAGTTTGGGAACAACGAAGAAAGAAAAGAAATCATGACTACTCAAGTTCAATCGCTCTCTCAAAAGGGAATAACCGAAAATAATAATAATATAATTACCAATGGCAGCAGCGCTCGTATCGCTAGTATTACGTTCTTAAGACAAAAATGAAAGGAATAATCCGAATGGGACGGAAATCGGTAGATGAAATGTTCATATAGAGACAATCAAAAGATTACAATTTTAGAAAAAACTGGATGATTGATTCAAAAGAAAGATCTTCACAAATTGAGCAAGTCAATATCACGTCACTCGGCCAGGCACGGCGAGGGTTTCCGTCACTTGTCTTCGTGCTTGCCCAACTTTGACTTGGCCAACAAGATTCAAACATACTTCCTACTAATTAAAAAGATAATATTTGGGTGTATATGTTGAGATAAAGTAACGATGTTTCATTATTTCAATATCTCTTTCAATGCATGTGTTACGATCACTGTCTTCAGTTCTGCCATTGTATCCTAGGACAATATTGTTCCTTGTTATCGGTGTACTACTACCGACACCTGTAACCCTTGGTTAACGCATTTAAATTTCGACTTCTTTCAATTTAAGAGTTCTATTTCTGTCCACAACAGATGATATCACCTGAGCCTACACGATCTCTATTGCACTGAAATGGTAATGATATTGTGGAAGGTCCAACACACTACGACCATTTTTTCTGCAATTTTGTCAGTGTCCTGAGTCATTTTACGTGGTTTATGCTCTTTCAGGATGCTCAGCAACTTTGTTCTTTTAATTTCTCTATCAAATGAATCACTACTCTTCCTGCGTCTGCATGTAGGAACTGTTTGGACGGCGTGATATAGTGCATAATCGAATATTATACAGGAGTTCATTTCTATTTTCCGAAGCAAAGAGTGTACAAACAACTACTGAAGTTTCGTTGCCAGCATTTCCCCTTAGAAGCCCCCGATTTCTTTGATATCCCCTTAGAAGCCCCCGATTTCTTTGATATAAGCAAGAACAAAGCTTTAGGCACAAACCCACCGATTGTTCCTGCATGCGAAAAAAAAAAAGCCAACTGCCTTTTCGAACTGGACCTTTCACTGTCTCTCGTGTAGTGTTATCAGTCCCCACAGTCGCTCTGGACTGACAAATATTTATCCAAGTTTCCTCCAACCGAACGTCATGTGGTGAGAGGAAATGCTTCTTACAGGTGAGATATTCTTCCTGTGCGTAATAATCGTACGTACCTTGTATATCACTGAACCGCATCCTCTAGAAAATTGAGTTCCATTATTTTTAGCAACATGCATTCTGGTTACTTCTGGAGACGACAGAGCAGCGGTTGGTTCCTGTAGATCATGGCTGCGAAACGTATGAGATTTGTGGTATGCTGTACGAGGTACGAGGACACGGAGAAGCTCGTACAGTTATGTACGAGATTCCGACACAGGAAATTTTATAACATGATTTTTTGTTGTGGGAAACAATTTATAGCGTTAATGGTTCTTTGGACTTTGGATACCATAGGTGTGCTACATGAAAAGTAGACGCATTGAGCATATTCGCGGATTTCTTTTTTTTTATTTTAATGTATCTTTTCAAGTTTTCCTTGATACCTTAGCTCCCTCAGTTTTCTTCGGAGCTCGTCGGCAGAGTCCGGAACTTTCCGTAGTCTTACGCACTGCTGTGAACGAATGCGATTTTCAATGTGCGGCACTACAATGAAAGAAGTTCAGTGTGCAGTGGACGCGATAGTGTCAATGATAATGATGTTGGTGATGATGATGATACTGAAATCTAGAGTCCAGAAGAATGCAGTGTCTGCGACTGAATGTATCCTTTCCGAGTATTAAAATAAATTTTTACATGGATTTCAATGTAATTCATGTATCAATCATTGAATAACTGTCATATCATGATTTAATTTTTTCTATATTTCATATATAATGATATAGAAAAAGTACGGTAACTTAATATAAACTTGCACAAATACGCTTCTTCAGCAAATGTGTTTACTTTCGCGCTGTTTACACCACAATAAGCGAGGACTGCGTGCCCGTTGGCAATTTTGTGAAGAAGCCATTCCGCTGTTTCTCGTTGGCTTTTGCTTTCGTTCCTACTTGCCGCGCTTTCCCCTCATCCCAGGAAACTAGAAGAACTTTACACGGAATAGTGACCCATGCCCATACTTCTAATTTGCATGGAAATGACATATGCGCAACAGAGTGTTACTCAGCAATTCAAAAACTGTTAAATGTGATACTCACGGAGAATAGATCTATTCTCCACGGTATTACATTACACTCGTTCATTTCCTCAATATGGCGCAGGTTCTCTAAAATTAGCGCTTCTGTTGGTACCGTTTTGTACTTTTCAGTTAAAAATTCAAATTTCTAAAATTCTGATACAAACGCAACATGCCTGTGATTTTCCTATTACTAAAGAAATTAAATGTTTTATTGTAATAATGACTTTAACCAGTCTTTATTTATTTGCAATTCATAAAACAATAATTAGTTGATAAAGCCTACCACTGGAATTCAGTTTAACTAAGTTTCGAGTTTTGAACACTCGATTACGTGACAATCAGCACGAGAAAATACAATGGAAATAAAATAATTTTTTCTCATTGATAATAATTTTCGTTTCAGTGGGCTTCAGTCACACAAAAATTAACGTAACACTGGCAATCATATACTAAAAGCTAGTCTAAGCTATCCCTAAATAAATATGTCATCACTTAAACGAAAAAGCAGTCTACTCTATGGTTAGTTAGCCGGGAATCCGCGAGGAACAAATTCCGTTCTACGTATTTGTTGTCTATCACAAAAGTGAAAGTACGCTTACCGACAATTGCTGAACTGAAATCGTAGCGCTGCCAACATATGCAGTCTAACAATGCGTGCGATGGTATTATGGTTCAAATGGGTCTGAGCACTATGGGACTTAACATCTGTGGTCATCAGTCCCCTAGAACTTATAACTACTTAAACCTAACTAACCTAAGGACATCACGCACATTCATGCCCGAGGCAGGATTCGAACCTGCGACCGTAGCGGTCACGCAGTTCCAGACTGAAGCGTCTAGAACCGCACGGCCACACCGGCCGGCGCGGCGGTATTATTTCAGTAGGTATTTCACAATGACATACCCACACATTTGAGCGTGAACACATATGCAACGGTCTTTAACGAAATCAGGCGATCGTTACAGCGCTCTGAGCTCACACTGCACCAATAGTTCAGCGCAGGTGTGTTTCCTGCACTGACAATAGCCCGCCTCGCCATATGTAGATCTACTTTTCTCTGTTCTTTACGTGTAGTATTGTCTCTCTTGTGTAGTTGTTTGTGCTACATATTTACCTATAATTATGTGTGATTGTGAGGAAGACAGTAACCGTTCGTGTATTCTTACTCCACCAAGATGAATACCCAAAAAGGGCGGCTTGACAAGAAAAAAGGAAGTTAACACCATCATCGCATCACCGTTCTCAAAATTTTAGACATCAGTGGTTAAAGGATCCGGCTTTAAAGACTGGCTTTTGCCAGACACCAATGATTCAACTAAAAGTAAGCGTGCATTTTGCCGGGGAACATCGATGGTAGCTGAAGTATCTAATTTGAAGACTCACGTTAGTACCAAAAAACATAACAAACCTGTTCTTGTGTAAAAACGCAAACATTAAATTCCAAAAAAAGTGTAACTACACAAAATAAAGAAAAATCACGTGCAGAAATTAAACTCGCTACTTTTTTTGCAGAGCATAACATTGCATTTTCGGGTGCTGACCATTTGATACCTATATTAAAAGATGTGACGGATTCTAAATTAATTAAGGAAATAGAGCTTAAACAAATTGAAGTAACAGCAATGGTAAAGAACGTTCTTGGAGAAGGTCATAAAGCAGAATTAGCCCAAAAACTACAAAAAAATAAATTTTCGGTCATGACGGACGAGACAGCCGGCATTTCAACGGTCAAACTGCTTGTGTTGTGGTACGCTATTTTGATCAAGAAGCTCAAACAATGTGTAGCACATTTTGGGAGTTGCACAAAGTTTTAAGAAAAGAACTGATCCTGATGATATTCCCACAGCCAGTGCCTTGATTTTCTACAGATCTCTTATCGATTCATTCACTAACTACAAAGTCCCAGCGGAAAGTGTTATAGGCTTTGGCTCAGATGGGTGTAACGTCATAATGGGCGAAAACGAGTCCGTAAAAACTAGATTACAACGTGGTTTTAAAGGAATCGCAATATTGAAATATGTTTGTCATTCAACCCATTTGTGTGCCAGCGAGGCATGTAATCAGTTACCTGAAAGTGTAGAGCAACTAGCTCGTGATATTTGTAACTTTTTTAAACACAGTTATAAACGCCAGTTTCATTTTCGTAACTTCCAGTCATTTGTTGAAGTGGAACCCCACAAAATTCGTAAGCTATTTCAGACAAGATGGCTTTCATTGTCAGCAGTGGCTGAAAGAATATTAGAGCAGTTGTAAGTCCTACGTGTATTTTTTATCGATTTCGCTACAAATCGTGTACATAAACCCAGAGCCGATGTGCGAAATCTGACCGTATTTATTTCTGAAAAACTCAGCAACCGATTCTACAAACTTTATTTTTGTTTCCTTGAAAGGACCCTCTCTTTATTTAATAAAGTCAACCTGGAATTAAAAACGAGAAAGCAGTTATTCACAATCTACTTGAGAAAATACGTGAACTCTACCAGGAAATCCTTTTGCGTTATTTACAACATGAATATGCCATGAGACCCCGAAAGTCACCGACATCAACTACATAACACTGGACTGTATCTTCGCATCAAAGTGTACAAGCTCCTAAAACATCCAGATGTGATCAGGCACCTTGCAGATATTGAACAATTCTCATGTTGCAAACATTTCTAGAAAATTGCTGCCACAGAAATAAAAAAAAAGGATATAACATGGAGGACCCTATCCTGTCAGAGTTATAAGTTTTCAAACCAGACTCATCGCTCTCTCACAAATTCAGGAGCCGTTTCCCAACACTAATGCCTCTTGTTTATTTGGTTCCGCTTATAATTGCACCAGATGATCACACAAAAAACAAATAATAGACTATCAATGGAAACAGCTGCCAAATGCACAAGCTCAGTGTCCCGAAGAATTGAATTAAATTATGAGCCAGATAAGTTTTGGGATCTTTTACTGAAAACTGAAGATTTTTCTGTGCTGGCTCTTTTCACTCTAACTGCACTGTCCCTACCTCATACAAATGCTGACTGCGAACGTGTTTTCAGTAAGGTTAATTTGATAAAAACAGACATCAGATATCGGCTAACTGTGGAAAGTGTGAATGGGACACTTCTTGCTGCAGAGAGCATAGAAAAACCAGCACGTACTGGAAATTGCGTCAATTTTGAACCGACAAAACACATGTACAGCCGTATGACTAGGGAAAAATTATATGGTAACATAAATAAGAACGATGTTAGTGAGGCTGCGGATGTACCTGCTATTATAATTGGAGACATAAACTAAAACTAGAAAATACCACAAAAGTATTCATAGTTGTATGCAAATGTAGGTTAGATGGCGCCACAGTTGAGTGATCTAGCCTAAGCCGCACTTCTAATGGCAGACCAGGAACGAAAAACGTTTCGTCACCAAACATTTCCCAAAGCAACTAAGAGGTTTTTCCCGCCAGCGAGAGGGGAACATATTCCCGTCAGCTAACAACAAAGTTAACTAAAGTGCCTTAAAGATCGTCTAAATAATAATCATATATACACTCCTGGAAATTGAAATAAGAACACCGTGAATTCATTGTCCCAGGAAGGGGAAACTTTATTGACACATTCCTGGGGTCAGATACATCACATGATCACACTGACAGAACCACAGGCACATAGACACAGGCAACAGAGCATGCACAATGTCGGCACTAGTACAGTGTATATCCACCTTTCGCAGCAATGCAGGCTGCTATTCTCCCATGGAGACGATCGTAGAGATGCTGGATGTAGTCCTGTGGAACGGCTTGCCATGCCATTTCCACCTGGCGCCTCAGTTGGACCAGCGTCCGTGCTGGACGTGCAGACCGCGTGAGACGACGCTTCATCCAGTCCCAAACATGCTCAATGGGGGACAGATCCGGAGATCTTACTGGCCAGGGTAGTTGACTTACACCTTCTAGAGCACGTTGGGTGGCACGGGATACATGCGGACGTGCATTGTCCTATTGGAACAGCAAGTTCCCTTGCCGGTCTAGGAATGGTAGAACGATGGGTTCGATGACGGTTTGGATGTACTGTGAACTATTCAGTGTCCCCTCGACGATCACCAGTGGTGTACGGCCAGTGTAGGAGATCGCTCCCCACACCATGATGCCGGGTGTTGGCCCTGTGTGCCTCGGTCGTATGCAGTCCTGATTGTGGCGCTCACCTGCACGGCGCCAAGCACGCATACGACCATCATTGGCACCAAGGCAGAAGCGACTCTCATCGCTGAAGATGACACGTCTCCATTCGTCCCTCCATTCACGCCTGTTGCGACACCACTGGAGGCGGGCTGCACGATGTTGGGGCGTGAGCGGAAGACGGCCTAACGGTGTGCGGGACCGTAGCCCAGCTTCATGGAGACGGTTGCGAATGGTCCTCGCCGATACCCCAGGAGCAACAGTGTCCCTAAATTGCTGGGAAGTGGCGGTGCGGTCCCCTACGGCACTGCGTAGAATCCTACGGTCTTGGCGTGCATCCGTGCGTCGCTGCGGTCCGGTCCCAGGTCGACGGGCACGTGCACCTTCCGCCGACCACTGGCGACAACATCGATGTACTGTGGAGACCTCACGCCCCACGTGTTGAGCAATTCGGCGGTACGTCCACCCGGCCTCCCGCATGCCCACTATACGCCCTTGCTTAAAGTCCGTCAACTGCACATACGGTTCACGTCCACGCTGTCGCGGCATGCTACCAGTGTTAAAGACTGCGATGGAGCTCCGTATGCCACGGCAAACTGGCTGACACTGACGGAGGCGGTGCGCAAATGCTGCGCAGCTAGCGCCATTCGACGGCCAACACCACGGTTCCTGGTGTGTCCGCTGTGCCGTGCGTGTGATCATTGCTTGTACAGCCCTCTCGCAGTGTCCGGAGCAAGTATGGTGGGTCTGACACACCGGTGTCAATGTGTTCTTTTTTCCATTTCCAGGAGTGTATATATCATGTACCTGTGTAATTTTATAAACTAATAAATTATCACCTAATTGTTATATCTTGTGCTGAAATTATTTATTAATGGGCAAACCTCAATGTGTAATGTGCTTGTTACTTCCGAGAGGGGAACAAAATTATATCATAGTTGTTAATCGGTATTAAGCATTCATACATTCCAGTAAATCTTGTCTTGTCTCATCATCCCCCCCCCCCAACCACTCCATGGCCCAAACAGCCGACACGAGTAATGTGTCCAGAATTTGGGTCTAGAAAATATGGCCACTGTAACATTTTATTTGCTTAATTAAGAATTTTTAAATTAACAAATGCCTACTAAATTCACACTCATTTAATGTCTTTCTTTGTTTTATAACATTTTAAATGCTTGATTAATGTACAAGGTTTGAAAACCAAAATACAAGATTTTTAATTGTTTATGTACGAGGAAAAAATTTTATGGTTGGCAACCCTGCTGTAGATCTCCACCAATCTATGTCGCATTTTATTTTGAAGCGAGAAAGGGCGGTGCCTGCCGCCATTTTAAGCATCTGAAATGTTAGCCGACTACTGTTCACAATTGC
The DNA here is from genome assembly GCF_021461395.2 of Schistocerca americana. Classification (NCBI taxonomy): domain Eukaryota; kingdom Metazoa; phylum Arthropoda; class Insecta; order Orthoptera; family Acrididae; genus Schistocerca; species Schistocerca americana. The sequence goes on from NC_060121.1 coordinate 124,895,579, forward strand.
TACTTGTTCATTATTTCTGATGCGTGCGCGCAACAACTGTTTTAAAAAGTAGAAGCTATAGAGCTTATATGAATACCGTCCCACGAAGGCAATTTCGAAAATTTTTCTGTTCTTAAATGCTTATTTGCCCTAGTAATACGGTACGCCACATTCTGCCTCATTGACATAAATTGTTTTTGCTGCTGTATTTCGGACAAACAGAAACAGAAGGAAGTGATGTGTAAAGCATGCTTTAGTAATCTATTTAATTCCACTTTACTATATTTGAATCGATAGGAAGTGAAACGGGAACTGTGAAACCAATGTTTGTTTTCTTAACAATAAAGGATGGCAGCCAAAAACAGTTGCAGGATAGAATTTTTTTATTAAAATTCTTGACCAAGGTTTCGGTACATATAAATATACCTTCATCAGAAGTACATTTTCTGAATAGAAAGACACATTCATTAGAAAAGCCATATCAACGAAAGTGAGAAACAGAAGCTTAAATAACGGTGAAATTGCTAAAGTAATACAGGCACACAATCTTTAGTACTTACTAAAATTACATCATGCACTGGAGAATAATGAAACAATTATGCCTAAAGGCGTCGTCAGTAATTAAAATATCATCTCCATTTGTACAACATGTGTAATGGGTACAGGATCAAAGCGAACAGTTTAACAATGTTACTTCGCCTATGAACTGTTGAGACACGAGTGTGAAGGCACTAAGGTAGATTGTTTCGCCGAGAGAGGGCACTTGCATGTGCCAGACTCGCGCATATTACAATCCATAAATACATACATAAGCGCATCAAAATTATTAACGGTTGTGTTAATTCAAACTTTGTCTTAATAAATAAAGCGTATCACGCCAATTAAAGACATTTATGTAAACTAGAAATATAGAACCAAATTTACCTGTGTCCTAGTGTCAAACGGATAAAGCTTGCGCTTGGAACATCTAACGAGAGAGGGCACTACTGTACGCGCGAGAGTCTCGCGTAACGTAGGCAGTGAAATACATACTGCCATCCTTTATTGTGAAGAATTTTAACAGTTGCTGCTGCACCCATGTTTAAAATTTTGTTTTCTTAATTAAATTTCCAGCTTTCAACTTGTATGCACAACATTTTTAGTGTTAATGTTTGCAAAAAAAAACTTACCTACATGCTCTTTGCTACAGACGTGTGCAATGAGGAAAGAAGCAAGGCATGCTATCGTATCTTGTGCATGTCAACAAAGTGGATGATTATTGAAATGTCAAAGAAACACAACTGCTCTTGTTTTGTTAGATTCTCAATGTAGTAGTCTCACTTTGAAATCTTATCTATGCGCCATTCAGTATGGTGCCAATAATAGCAGCTTATAGGGTAAAAAGAAAACTATGAATTCTTTTAAACATCTTCTAGCATTGTGGAATGCTATAAATGTAGTTAAGGGAATGGTCTCGGACATTTGACTTTAACGTGTAAGAGAATAACTTATTAGTAATGACAGCCTAACCTGTGTAGTATTTGGGCCTACATTTCCAACAGCAGCCTATTTGCTTTGTTTCCCAGAATATTTCTCGGCAGTAGCTCTGTCAGTTTTTCAGGAATAACCAAACATAACAGAATTGGAATGCACGTCTAACTTTGATCATCTGCTTGATTTTACTTTTGAATTTCATTTTGAGGTTTTCAAAGTATATAAGTCTATACCATGCTTTGTGGTATACCAATAATTAGTTACTTAGTTAAATGTTCCATATATCATTTACACAAGAAGTCATAATGGTATGGAACAAGTTATTATATAATGACATGGATTACTTTTTTTTGTAAATATGCCTCTTTGGTGATCATTTATTAGTTTTTACATTTTTTAATTAAAGACAGACATTTTAGTAATTTTTTTTTTATTTACTCATTACAGCAATAGATAATCTTCTGAGGAATAGGAGGAGTTATCAAAGTTTTCAATTTAGTTTCAAATTTTACTTTGCTGTGTGTGTCAGGCAAGTGAAAAAAACTTTTAGTTCCAGAATTGTGAACCCTGTTTGTGCTCTAGACAAAAGCTGTGTGTCATGATGAATGTCATTATTTTCTTCTAGTATTGTAATTATGTAAATCATTGATCCTGTTGGAGTCCAGTGGATTATTTACAACCCACTTCATGACAGAATAACTATACTGTGAAATGGATAGATTGCTACTCACACGCCAAACACAAGGCAGGCACGACGAAAAGAGAGTTCACATAAATTTTCAACCAAAGCCTTCTTGAGAAAGGGATTACAGCACACAAACATGCTCATACAATCGTACACAGAAAACTCACGCACACATCACTGCTGTCTCCAGCTGTTCTAACCAGGATATTTTTAAAAAGGGGGAGAAAATGTCAACAATGAATAATTACTATTGGCGAGAGAAATTTAGGGCATCAATGCTGCCTCAACAATCAGCGTGCTAACGTAGCCGTGTGTTGTGAGGGGCAAGACCAGTGTGACTCGGATGTCGGAGCATTTGAGAGTTGAAAGGCAACGAAAAAAACAGGAAAGAAGAGACGCTGGGTAAAGCAAGACAAATCTAAAGTCAAATGATAGAAATGAAAGCATTACAATAAAAGTAAACTGTGTAACAATGATTCACGTATACAAAAGAAAATATTGCTTTAATTGCTCCGCTCACGAACGAAATGTGGTTTCTTTAAACTTTAGATTATGAAAGGATCAATTAGTACATCTGTAAACAACGCAAGCTGACATTTTTGATGAAACAACAACGTTTTCACACAATCAGAGCATCCAAACGGTCGAAACTGGGTACAGGCACATCAGAGTGATGTCCCAGGAAGAATGAAAGTGGCGAATCATGGAGGAATGAATGCGGCGAACATAATGTTTTGGGATAGTTAAGATGGCGGACATCGGTTTCAAGTTTGTCATATAATGTCACCTCCCTTCTTTTTTTACATCCATGGCATTACTACGTGTCAACTGAGTTCATATGGTGGCCACTAGGAGCACTGACATGTGGTTACTCCTTGCCATGGCGTGCAGACATTCCATTGTTTAGAGTGTTACGTTTTAGATTATCCTGTTGTTGACTGCTTATTGAGACTCTTGCTCTTAGCGTATGTCAATGAATTGTTTCCTCCAGTTAAGTTAATCCTATTTTCATGGTTCTTGTTGTTCCTGTAATTTGGAAGCATTCTAATTACGGAAATAAAGTGTACTGAATGTAGGAGCCACCTGAACGCCATTCTTCCACAACAAAAACATGAAATTTAGCCGCAAGTCTCGCGCACAGCAAGATTTGTCATAGTGGTGACCTCGTCGTTATTTGTGGTCCAGAATACGATTTACAAGCATCAAGAACATCGCATTGAATAACAGAAACTTGTCAGAGGTAGCTACACCAGTTCATCCTTCTGTACACCAATTAATATAGAGCTCAAGGCAAATGGTTTTGATAGATACAGGATCTGATCTCAGAGTTCTGTCATGGAACAAGCTACACAAATATCGCATGGCTACCATCTTCACATCAGGCAAATGCTGGGATGGTTCCTTTGAAAGGGCATGGCCAATTTCCTTCCCCATCCTTCCCTAATCTGAGCTTGTGCTCCATCTCTAATGACCCCATTGTTAATGGGACGTTAAACACTTATCTCCTCCTCCTCCCCCTCCAACGGAAAAACTCACCTGTTTGTTCCAGCAGAACTGCACAAATGATTATTTCACAGCCCGCCCATTTTTGATCAACCCTGAGTAACAGCAATGATGCTCTAACCATTACATATGACTTGGGATAAAAAAGGATTGCCATCAGTGGTCTTGTGCGTGCGTGAATTGTCAACACAGCAAAGTTTCACATCATGTTTACTGCCAGTAGGCAAATCTTGTACATGACTGAGAGGTTTGGCCACATACAAACTGATGCCATGGGACCGCTACTACCATCAGAAGGTCAACAAAATTTGCTAACCATTGTTGATAGATTCACATGCTGGTCAGGAGTTATCCCTGCAGATAACATCTCCACCAAGGTGCTACCAGCTGCATTTATGTCCAACTGGGTAACTTGCTTTGGATGTCCACTACATAAAACACCTGACAGAGGACACTAATTTGAGACCGATTTGTTTACACAACTCAGCAAGTTTTGCAGTGGATCACATTACATAATGAGTTATCATCCAGCCAGTAATGTCATGGCTGAGCAGTGGCGCCGGTCCCTGAAAGCCACCCTCGTGTGTCATGAATCTAAGTGGACGATGCCTCTACCATTAGTTCTGCTTGGCCTATGCCCCACAAGCAAGTCAGACCTCAACGCATCATCTGCTCAATTGGTCTGTGGGGGAACGCTGTGGCTGCCAATTGAGTTTGTCAATCAAGGTGCCTTGAAATGGGACATATCACAATCACTGCAGTTCATAGCACATTTGAGAGAATGGATCTCGCATATGCAACTGCAACCAACGTCACAACATGGCATGCAGCAAACGTCCATCCATATAGAGTTGAAGTGCGGCACACACATCATGCTGCGAAAAGATGGTGTCAAACCTGTACTCATGCCACAATATATTGGACCATATCGTGTAGCAGTGAGACAATACAAGACAATGGATATTTTGGTTAAGAGCAAGAGATACACTGGGTCTATTGACTGAATGAAACCAGTGCTAATCTAAGATGATCACTTGCCCCTACACCGATCAACACTATTGTCCAACAGCAGACAGTCACCTCTCGCAATCCCTGTATGCAGATGCAATGTCAGACGTAGCCGAGACACCTGATGCACATGCTATACAACTCAAGCCCGGCGCCTGAGGCAACTAATGAAGACGATGCTCCACTTCCCCATAGGGTAGGGACTGTGGGGTGACAAGTGGTCATGCAGCTACCATCAGGCAATTGGCTGGCTGCTTACTATGTGTCAACTGAGTTCACACACACACTGCTAGGAGCACTGATGTGTTTATTCCTTGCTGCATTGCACAGACGTTCCATCGTTTTGGGTGTTATATTTTAGATTATTCTGTTACCACTTACTGATACTCTTGCTCTCAGTGTGTCAATGAATTGTTTCCTCCAGCTATGTTGACTATATTTTCATGTTTCTTGTGATTCCTGTAATTTCGAAGCACTAATTATGAAAATGAAATGCACTGAATGTAGGAGCCCTGTCAATGCGTTTCCTCCACAACAAGACCATGAAATTTAGCTGCAAGCCTTATGCACAGCAAGACTTGCAACATCCCTTCTCTTGGATACCACATATTCTGGTTCTCTTTTTCACAAGAATCTGCTGTCTGATACATCAGTCTCCCCTGGTCTCTTCTACGGATATATCCAAAGAACATGATCCTTATTTTCCTGATAGTGTCCAAGATCCTCTTTATCTGGCTACATGTACTGATGCGACAGAAGTCACGGCAGCAGTATCATGTACATAAGATATAAAAGGTCAATGTGCTGGCAGAGCGCCATTAGCACACAGGTAATTCATGTGAAGATGTTTCCAACGTGATTACAACCACATGATAGGAATTAATAGTCTTAGAATGCGGAATGTTAGTTGGAGCTAGATGCATGGAACATTCCATTTGGAAATCGTTAGGGAATTCAATATTCAGATCGCCACAGTATTAGGAGGATGTCAAGAAAACCAAATTTCAGGAATTACCTCTCACCACAGAAAACGCAGTGGCTGATGGTCTTCTCTTAATAACTGAGCAGTGGTGTTTGCGTAGAGTTGTCAGTGCTGAGAGACAAGTAACGCTGTGCGAAATAACCACAGAAATCAATGTAGGACATATGTCACATGTGTCCATTAGGACAGTGCAGCAAAACGCTATGGGCTATGGCAGCAGACGACTGACCCAAGTTCCTTTGCTAACAGCTCATCACTCACAGTACCTCTCCTGGGTTCATGAGCATTTCAGTTGGATTCTGTATGACTGGAAAACCGTGGCTCGGTCAGATAAGTCCTTATTTCTGTTGATAACAGTTGATGGTAGGATTTGAGTGTGGTGCAGATTTCACGAAGCCATGGACCCAAGTTGTGAACAAGGCACTATGCAGGTTGATAGTTCCTGTATAATGGAATAGGCTGTGCTTACATGGAATGGATTGGGTCCTCTGGTCAAACTGAACCGATCACTGACTGTAAATGGTTATGTTCAGCTACTTGGATACCATTTTCAACCATTCTTGACTTCATGTTTCCAAATAAAATGGTTCAAATGGGTCTGAGCACTATGGGACTTAACTTCAGAGGTCATCAGTCCCCTAGAACTTAGAACTACTTAAACCTAACTAACCTAAGGACATCACACACATCCATACCCAAGGCAGGATTCGACCCTGCGACCGTAGAGGTTGTGCAGTTCCAGACTGTAGCGCCTAGAACCCGGCCGGCTTCCAAATAATGTTGGAGTTTTTATGGATGACAAAATGCCATGCCACCAGACCGCAATTGTTCGCAACTAGTTTGAAGAACATTCTTGACAACTCGAGTGATCGATTTGGTCACCCAAATCACCCGACATGAATCCTATTGAATATTTATGGGACATAACAGAGACGTGAGTTCGTGCTCAAAATTCTGCACCAGCAACACTTTCACAATTATGGACAGTTATAGGAGAAGCATGGCTCAGTATTCCAACAACTTGTTCAGTCCTTGCCAAGTAATGTGCTGCAATTCTTTTATCTTGGCGGTTCGCGCATGCCCGCCCAGACGCGGGAGATTGCTGTGTTGCCAGTTGTACGCGCCAAGAGAAGCAGCGCCATAGCATAGTTCGCAAACTTACGTTTAGGGGGGAGCGCGCAGTTTATGAAGTAAATCCACCATGGCTGCATTAACCCTTTCGCTGCTACAGAGACGTGCTCCCAGCATTCCGCGATGTGCGCGATTTTGTCATCATTGCACTGCTCGCCTGTGCAGACACACGATGTTTCGACTGCTTTGACACTCGATTTCACAAAAACTATTTGGCCCAAAAATTTGATCTTTACACATCTTATTGACTGTTACCTTCTCCCCCATAAATGACATAATTTTGTTTCGATGTTCAACGCAGTTATTGTGCAGCATTAGATGTAGTAAACCATTGCACGAAATTTTGAAGAGTTTGCAGAGGTTAAAGTCCATAGCGTATACTTTCCGAATGGTCGATATTAGTTGCCACTAGAAATTTCAAAAAATTACAAATGAATAAAATTCATGAAGTAAGACACTTCGATATTGTTTTTAAAATAAAGAAAATATTAATCACCGATTAAGGTTTGAACTCAGAACCTTGCGCTTAGCAGCCACACACACACTGACCATTACACTAACTCAGCTCATCATTCAATATTTCTCCCGGAGGACTTTCATATATCACGTCTAATACCGACAAACACTGTTGGTATGATTATGAATTACTCACGTTTCGTCGAAGTACAATAGGAAATAAACAATTACTGTTGTTCTTTATTGCGAAAAAGCGGTTAGTGAGAATGATACAAACACCTTTCCTTGCTATCCCCTGAATTAGGAGGCTTATTCCTTGTTTGATTTAATTAATTAATAGAGTATGAAGCAATTGGTATAAAGAATGCTTTTTCCAAACTTTCTATAAAAGAAAGTCTGCTATCAAGACATTGCTTTTGTTCAATTACTTAATTTATGAGTGAACGTTTCTAAAACTGAAGACACTCGTCCGTGCTCTGCACTGCGGTCGAGCTCTGGCAACGTCGTTCTCTGTTCATTAGCTGACTGTGTATTGTGACGTCAGAGGCGCAGAACGAACCTAAACTCGGCCGCCGTCATAAATGACGCGCACTTTAGCAGGAGGAAGTCTGACACAAAATCGGGAAGTATCCCATGACTTGCTACTACAGTGTAGCTCTTTCTTCACTTGTCTTCTATATTCACCATTTCTTGTACTTTGAGGTCCCAATATCCTCCATTCTACAAGTTCTAGTCTCTTATGTACTCCTGTTCTTACTAGGTTCAGATTTTCTGATGGATATGACTTCAGGACAGCTCACTGCCTAGTAATGTCTCATTTCTACATTGGTTGAAACAAGTCTTCATATTGTACATGTTAATAGTTCGCCTTATGCTAGATTCATTTTGTTTACTCTTGCTCCCAGTGCTTCTTTTTCTGCCAGAACAGTTTCTATCCAATCTCCTAGATATTCAAATCACTCCATCTTCTGAATTCCCCCCCGCCCCCCTCCTATTGTCATCCATCTAGGAACTTGAGGAGTAGCAATGTGGAGGGTGGCTCCACTTGCTGCAATTGCACTTCTTAAACACTTTTTTTCCCATTATGTGTGCAGTAAACTTGCTATAGTTATGTGACACGACTTATTTCAGAGAACTTAATTCCTCACTGTGTAATTTCAGAATTTATAATGGAATAATTAGTTTAATCTTTTAAATTAATTGTTATAAGATATTCAAAATTTTCTACATCTACAGAATGTGTGGAATACAGATTTACAAAGAGCAAATAGATGGTAGCTTCATTGGTTCAAAGGTGTTGCATGGATAATGTCCTGGAAGTTGCACAATATTTCAACAAGACAGCTGCTTGCCATCTTCTGCGGCTGCAAATTGTGACCCAGTGTGAGCATGGGCAGGGTGTTGGCACCTAGTTTATGTATGCAAAAAAATGGTTCAAATGGCTCTGAGCACTATGGGACTCAACTGCTGTGGTCATAAGCCCCCTAGAACTCAGAACTACTTAAACCTAACTAACCTAAGGACATCACACACATCCATGCCCGAGGCAGGATTCGAACCTGCGACCGTAGCGGTCGTGCGGTTCCAGACTGTAGCGCCTTTATGTATGCAGCGTCTGATTCCTTGTCTATGTTGCTTCAAATTCATTTGCAGCCGACACTGCCTTAGTACCACCAATGCTGGTTTCCTTGTGTTACTGAGCTGAAATCCTATGTCTCTGTTAATCAGGTCGTTATTTGTACATATGTTGAATGCTTCTTTAATGCTGAGCCCCAGTACATGGAAGCAAACAAAAGGATCTTTGTCTCTCAGTAGTTCATGCTACCTCCCGTGTCAAGACGATGTTCAGCCCCAGCAAACTTTTCTGGCGTGACGTCTATGTTCAATGCATCCTTGTTTTAACAGTGAGACGTGTGTCAGTGTATGATTTCCACACTGGCACAGGCTATTTTATATCCCTGGTTTCCTTAGATGTAGGCTGTCTTTAACAGAAACCAGCACTGTTTGCATTCGCATTGGAGGGCAGAAGATATGTAGTATTTGATGTTTCTTGAACAGCCTGCCGATATTAAAGAACACACCATCAACATAGGGTAGAAAAACCGTCCTCGTGGAGTTCTCAGTTTCTTCTGGCTGTTCTTCAGCTTTAGTGTATGCAGGTTGAAATGCATTACAAATCGGTTTACCAGAGTAAATGCTTTGTAAGAACACAGAGTGAAGATGATTGAGCTCTGCTGATAGTCCCTCTGCATCTGAGGTAACACTTGACCTATAAAAGAGAGCCATAATATACCACTGCATCAATTGGGTGATGGCAGCTCATAGATACAAGTCAGCAGCAGTTGTTTTATGAAGCACGCTGTGACCCAGAGAAATGTCTTCTTTTCTGTGGACCAAGACATCTAAGAACAGGAACTCTCCATTTTTCTCCACTTCCATGGTGAAGCTAATGCTCAGATGAAGGGAGTTAAGGTGTTCCAGAAATGCAGGAATGATTGCTGCCACATGTGGCCAAACTACAAAGGTGTTGTCTTCATATCTCCAGAAACATTTAGGTTTCAACATTGGTGACTTAGTGCTTCCATAAAAAGGTTAGCCACCATGGGAGACAACAGGCTACCCATTGCAACACCGTCAATTTGTTCAAAATACTGTTCATTAAACAAAAAGTAAGTAGAGGTAAGTACATGTTTTCAAAGATGTAAGATGTCCTCCTCCAACTTAGCTCCATTAGTTGTAATTAATCTGCCAGATCCACTTATGTGAACAAAGACACATCAGAACTCACTAATACGTCAGCTGGTTTGAGAGGCTTCAGCAGTCGTTTAAAATCGATCGAGATTCAAATGTGATGTTAACATTTTCCTAACAACGGGGTCAGAAAAGAAGCCTGATATTTTGCTAGGTAATATGATGGGGCTCCTATATTTCTCACAATAGGGTGAAGCAGAATCCCTTCCTTATGAATCGTAGGCAGCCCCATAATGTTACGGTGGAACTGGCGCTTGTACTCTTAAGCTCTTTTTCAGATTTTTCAGGAAACTGGCTGGATTTGAGGAGCACAGATGTCTTCCATTGTACGGCATCCGCTGGAGCCTCCTGGAGACAGCAATATGCTGAGTCCTGCAGTAAATCCATCGTTTTGACGAAGTAAGATGTTTCAGGCAAATGAAAAGTATCATTTCTCTTGTCTGCAGGTAAAATCACCATTTGCGTCCACTACAAATACCTTGCCTATGAAGGATTTTATCAGCACCACTGAGCAAGGTATCTTACCTTTCTTGTTAGACTGCTGATGAAATAAGGTCAGAGACTTTCAGGGCCATAACTAGGATGGCCACACCCAAGCAGAACATCAACACTGAAGAAAGGAAAGTGCTCCATTCCTTAAAAGAAGTCCACGAACTGGGACTTCATCATTAAAGAAGCAGTCAAAATATGTACAAGTAATAACCTGATTAACAGAGAGACGGTATTTCAACTCAGCAAGGCATGGGAACCAGCATTGGTTATACTACAGTGTCATTGACCGCAAACGAATTTGACTCGACACAGACAGGGAATTGGAGTCTGTACACTTAAACTGGGCACCATGAATCCTCTCAGGAGCGTACATTATATTCGCAACATAGTTGCTACTATTTTGTTAATTTTCTCATTATCCAGCCTATAGTTGAACACACTATTTTGCTTGGTGTAAATTGGCATCCTTTAAATGTGCTTTCTTTTGTCAATAATCAACATGTATCTCAATTATTTTGAAATTTATTCTTACATGTGTCTATCAATGTCAGTAATGGGCAACATCACAAGCAGTTGAAGCACAGGCACCAACCTATGAACATCTCAGTGTCAACATGAGACAATGGCCAATAGCTAGCGCGAATATCAGTCACTTTAGTTGTTTCGTTAATAGTATAATATATAAATAGTGAAAATTGAACACTTTTTATGTGACATTAATTTGTATATAAATCCAACTTTCTGTTGTGTGTCAGTAATATCTCTAGGGAGAAGATCTAACAAAAACGGGTTGCCACTGTCACAACTTCTTAGTGTAGGAGACGTGCTAACCTGTGATTAAATCACTTTACGAATTCTTGCTGACAAGCTGATCATCACGATGATATGTGGCAATAAATGTGAAAAGGTGTCAAGCTAAATAATTCAGTGTTGCATCCATCATTTCAAACTTTGTTCAAAACCAGATTATAGCAAGCAACCAGACACCGGGAGGCAGCAGTGTGACAACTAAGACAAATTCAAATTAATAATCCTAGCTACCTTGCTGCATGTCATACACGGTCTCTACTAGGAAGAGGCCTGTAGGCTTACTGCAGCTGCTTATATCCGTAGTTGCATGGTTTGATAACTGCTTCTTCTAATGAACCCAACAATATTGTCTGCAAATGCCAGTTTACCTGTATTTCTTTTTTCTAGCACCCACTCCTTTCACTTCCCATCACCATTCCCTGATCAGCTTACCAGTTAACAGTGAAAGAGGAAAGGGGATAGAGTACTTCCCTGTCTGACTGGTTCTGATCTTTAAGGTCTCTCAACTCGACGTTGGATGTTGTGTTGCTTAATGTCTGTTTAATCAGTGCACTATATATTCTATTCAAACTCATCTCCTCCAAAGTTTGGACAGGTTTTCTTCAAGTCCATGAATGAGAACACAAAACTTTTGCTCCTGCTTCTGAAATGTGATTTTTCAGATTCACAATCTGTTCTGCCCATTACCTGCACTAAGTCTCTTTGGTATTCACCAATTTGTAGATTTAGTCCTTTTCTGCTCCATTCAGCAATGCTTTCAAGAATATCCTATAGGTCACTGGTATCAACAGTATTTTTCTGTATTCCTACAATCCAACTTAACTTCTTCAATGTGTGTCGGATGTATTATTGCCGATGCCTACCCTTCTGGAAACTGCTCTTACTTGTACTTATGTAGCAGTTTGATAATTGTATTCTCGTTAGAATACTTCATAAGTTCAGCAGTGATTATATCTTCTATAAAAAGCTGTTTTGTTGTTTAAGATATTTATGATGCTCCTCACTTCTTTTGTAGTTTGTGGTTCTGAGTAGAGATTTGGTATTTTCTGGTTATCACTGAATATCTCAGACAGCACTTCACAGTTCATGAGCTGTACAGAAGTATCTGGCCAAGATCCAGCTGTTTTGCGTATATCATCACATACTGTCTCTCCTTCCTTGTTCTTAAAGATGAGGTTTGGGAATCATATCTACTTAGTCTTGAATGTCCTACTAAAGTCTGGCATATTGTTCTTTCAGAAGTCCATTTCTATTTCAGTAAAGTGTTCTCTCTCATATTTTCTCTTGCGATTCCTCATAGTTTTGACAATGTTTTTCCTTAGGCCTTGGAAGTTTTCTACACATTCTGGTGCCTCCTGAGAATAGCAATCAAGTTACATTTTACAACACTCTTCAATTGGTTTGTCTACTTCTGCAGACCACCATTTGTCTCTCCTCCTTTTCCCTAGGCGAACTGTATCCTTTGAACTGACAAGCAATGCATCTATAAAGAGAAGTAGAACGAAAACCAAATACCTGTCATAATACACAGTCCACGAGACACGTGCCCTCTGTTTTTACATTTCGATACTGTCAACAATGTGGTACGGGAATGGCATAGTGCCACATCACAGGTGCACACAGTTGTTGGGTTATGACCTTGATTGCTGGTAAATGGTCTACGAGGTCTGTTCAAAACATTCCAGAACTTTCTCCACAAAATTTTGCTACACTTACCTATTACTTATTGTGCACGGTCTCTTCGAAATACTCTCCTCCACAACTGATACACTGCTCCCAATGCCAATTCCACTTCCGAAAGCAGTCTTGGTATGCCTCTTGAAGTCAAAGAAAATTATCAGCGTGGCTTTGATATTTGACCTGACCTGACCTGACGAGCGTTTTTTTTTTTGTCTTTGAGAACATTTCCCCACCCACTGTGAAGACTGAACCTTGGTCCCAACATTACAAAGAACAGCTCAAGCACTCATCACCGTAGACTTCCTGCATAATTTGGTGCATCTCTGTAAAGGTTTTCTTAAGTTGCATGCAAAATTTAATGCAGACGCATTGCTCCTCTTAACTCCATCTCAAAATTCGCAAACTGTGTGACACAATGTTCTACTCAACACAGCACTGAACAATAACTAACAGACATACAACAATGAAATTATCAGCAATTACACATTAAAAACAGGCGTGTGCAGAGATACCATCCGAATTTCACTGACCTTCTAGTGGGTTCATCCAAGTGTTAAGATGGAGGCAAGCAAAGTAGTGCAGTTCTGGGAAGGGTGCACGTCACTGCAAGATGATCTGTGTCCAGGACAGGCCCACAAGCCATTATCCCTAATGTGATGGGGGTGGACTGAAAAACTCGTCTGTATAAACTGACAAACTGTGGAGAATGAAATCATGTACAGGTTGGCATTAGCCATTGCTCTGTGCATGCCATCATCACAGACCACTTGCAATACCACAAAATTTGCGTGCAGTGGGTGCCGCATCACTTGACAGAGGGACAGAAAGTGGATAGAATGGCGTCAGGTCTGAGAAATCTGCTGTGACACCACAAAGAAAGGCATGCATTTCTGTCCCATACTATCACGGGAGGAAACGTGGTGCCTCAATGTTTGTCTTGATCACACAATTCGCCGATGACACTGTAATTCTGTCAGAGACAGCAAAGGACTTGGAAGAGCTGTTGAACGGAATGGGCAGTGTCTTGAAAGAAGGATATAAGATGAACATCAACAAAAGCAAAACGAGGATAATGGAATGTAGTCAAATTAAGTCGGGTGATGCTGAGGGAATTAGATTAGGAAATGAGACAAAGTAGTAAAGGAGTTTTGCTATTTGGGGAGCAAAATAACTGATGATGGTCGAAGTAGAGAGGATATAAAATGTAGACTGGAAATGGCAAGGAAAGTGTTTTTGAAGAAGAGAAATTTGTTAACATCGAGTATAGATTTAAGTGTCAGGAAGTCGTTTCTGAAAGTATTTGTATGGAGTGTAACCATGTATGGAAGTGAAACATGGATGATAACTAGTTTTGACAAGAAGAGAATAGAAGCTTTCGAAATGAGGTGCTACAGAAGAATGCTGAAGATTAGATGGGTAGATCACATAACTAATGAGGAGGTATTGAATAGAATTGGGGAGAAGAGGAGTTTGTGGCTCAACTTGACAAGAAGAAGGGACCGGTTGGTAGGATATGTTCTGAGGCATCAAGGGATCACAAATTTAGCATTGGAGGGCAGCGTGGAGGGTAAAAATCGTAGATGGAGACCAAGAGATGAATACACTAAGCAGATTCAGAAGGATGTAGGTTGCAGTAAGTACTCCGAGATGAACAAGCTTGCACAGGATAGAGTAGCATGGAGAGCTACATCAAACCAGTCTCAGGACTGAAGACAACAACAACAAACAAAGGGAAAGTGCAAAATTACAAAAATTATGGCATGACAATGTACCCATGCCCTATGGATGGACTGAAAGGGAGGCTGCTGGGCGTGTTAAAATGAACTGAAATCGTTAGTAAAAAGGGAGAATTCACTAACACAAATCATTAATGGACAAAGGGAGACAAACCAGAATGTTGATTCTAATGCCTGTGATGTTTTTTGCTCTGAAAAACAGACGTTTCGGTTGTTCTACTTTGGGTAATGAGACTCCAGGTTGAACTTTAATCTTTGGTTGTACATCATGTAAACCACTACAGCTAACCCAATGAGACTGGTTTCCATATGGCATGTAGATGTTCATGTGTTGCTGCACTGTAGCCAAACCTGGCTGCAAGAAGTGAAAATCTGTTGCTCAACTGCCTCTGGCAGCTGAAGACAGTGTACTTTTAGATTTGTTATGTGTTTGCACTACTTTGCCTACAAACCACATACATTACTAACTGTACACTTCATCTTGGTCCCTTCGCGGAGAATGCTGGGAGCGAAAGGTTACTATCAGCTTGTAGCACATTGGCTTCCTCCTCTTCCTAGGACAGACAGCCTACAGCTTATGTAAGAAACAAACATGTATTGGGTTAATGTGTTGCAGGAGTGACATGAGAGTAATCGAAAACTGTATCTTATTGCTACGAAATAACTATTATGTATGAAATCTAGAAGTTGATACATAACAGGAAAAACTTATGAATCCCTTCCACTGATATGTCCATGCTAAGGCTAGCAACGAGAGTGAACATTCAACATTCAAGAGAGCCATGAAGTCAGTCAACTTTCACCGATCAGATAGGGGCCAAGTTAAAGCACGTGATTAATGTCTTATTTTACATTCTCTTATGTAATTTTCCTTTTGATATATATTTTAATAAAATTGCAATTATGCTACATAATTTGCCAACCATGGCATCTATAGTCAGTTTTACTGTGGGGTTTGTAACATGAGTCTGTGTTTTCTCTCTCAACTACATTTTTTTGTTTAGCGGCATCTGATACAGAGGAACTAACGACTGTACATAAAAGCAGAAACAAAGTCTCCTACATATGTATCTCTATAACAGTTATGTGCATCAGTTATTAATTCTTTATGATGGCTAATAAACATTTTAAGTACAGTTCATGGTGTTTAAAAATTTCAGCTTACTCAGGGCCAGAAACTGTTCCCTTGAAATATAACTGGTAATTCAGTTGTACACTCTCAAAAATGTGACATCAATCACCAACTCAATAATGACCCTTCATAATATTAAAACAATGGGAAAGATGGAATATGGACAGTAGCCACATACAAACAACTCCCAACATAGGCCCGACTGTCGCCCCTCCTTGGCCGCAGGTGTGTGTGTGTGTGTGTGTGTGTGTGTGTGTGTGTGTGTGTGTGTGATAGTTGGTTTCATGCCTCTATTTTCCACAGAACATTTGCACAATAAATCTTAATGAAGTGAAACAAGTCATTTTACATTTACATCACAAATTTGTAAATGTGGCAACATGCTGAACATTTATAAGGCTTTTTTTAATTATTAAATATACAGATGTGAGTTAGTAATTGCTACCCATTTTTTACACAATACAATAACAGAAATTCTAGAATAATTTGTCAAGAAGAGATTTTTTCAGTTTATTTTCAAATTGTACTTTGCTATCTGTCAGACATTGTATATCATGGGGTAAGTCATCAAAATTTTGGTTGCAGTATTATGCACTATTTTTGTGCTGAAAACAACCTTAACCCTTAACTACTATGGTCATTCACAGGAACACAATTACTGTGGAGAGGTCTCTCAGACCGCATTTTTATATTTTATATATATCAAATGAGAATTTTGCAGAATATATATACTTTATTGACTTCCTGTCATTCATTACACTTCTTAGAGGTGGCCTTTGTAGAAAATTGACTTTTTTAAAACCATTCAGTATTTTAAACCCTTCAACAATTAAAACAAAGTGAAATCTGGAGTATATTTTTATTTTATGAGTTACGAAAATAACAGCAAGTTGTTAGCTCTCTACTCACACACAGATTTCCATCAGAGGGATTATATTACAAATTGGCAATACAACTAGGTGAAAAAATCCAACTTGACATACGATAAATTGTGTGCGAACTCTGCTTTCAGTTTACGACTCATTTTTGCAATGTAGAGCGAATATTTCAGTCCATAAGTCTATGAATGGAGAAACTTTGTCACATTTTACTTCTAAAATTTCAAGTAAAAACTAAATACTTTTTCTCATGTGCCAATGAATCATACTTTAGTCAATTTCCACCTGCAAACACTTCACACAGACCTTCCTGAAACACTCCAAACAAATCAGAACACCACACTGTTGACAAGGATACCTTGTTTTCCTCTTCAGACAAGGAGGGCAAAAGGCACACGTTTTTCAAATTCTTCTTTCGGTGTCTGAGGCTCATCTTGTAAGTGAAGTATTCTTCTGATGGTGCCACTCAACTCTTGTGGCAAGCGTCCAATAGAAATTCTACGCTTCATATGAGGTTCAACAAGGTCTCTTGCTAGAGTCTTCATGAAGCTCAATCTCGTCATTACCTCCGCCTTTGGAAAAGCTTAATGTACCACGTAACAATTTACACCGCAAGCAACATCCACTAATGTGAAGAAAACGGCCAAAGGCCATTTTCTTGTCCAGCGACTTGACGAATAAGCTGCACACCTTTGGACGAGACAGTCCACACCACCTTTTGTTGTGTTATAAAACACGATGATCTCAGGTTTTCCTGATTCAGGATCATTGTTTACTGAATGGTGCATAGAAGAGATCAGTATTGCAGCTTTGGACTTCTCGGGCACGAAGGAAACCAGTGTCATTTCTTCTGTAAAACCGTACAAGAGATGTCTTCACACCACGTTTCTTGTTAGGTAAGAAGTTCTGTGGGATCTCCTTTTTGTTCTTTTTCAGTGTACCAACATATGTGAGACCTTTTTTTTGAAAGTTCATTGACTAGTTCTACTGATGAGTACCAGCTATCACCTGCAACATTTCGCCTTGTGTTTTCAATGGGTTTCACCAATCGAAGAACAGCCTGTATGGGAACACTGTGACCCTTCTCATGGCTGGGAAGGGTGTGACCGTCGCTGCCTTTTCCAGAATAAATGTGTGCATTGTACAAGTAATTTGTACGAGCGTCAGTCAAACACTGAACTTTCAGGTCATACTTTGCCGGTTTGTATGGCATGTACATTCTAAACCCACACCTTCTATGAAAAGGAACAAGCATTTCATTGACACACACTGTTGCACCTACAGAGTAGCTAAGTTGGCTGTTTTCGGTGAAACGCAAAAAGATTTGTGAAGTTGCTGCTGATTTGTCTATTTTCTTTCTTTCCACCCGATCATCTGGATTGTCAAATCGTAATGCAGACAATAAAAACAGAAATCTTTCTTTGTTAACAGTGCATCTGAAAACATCTCTGCCTGTTCCATCGGTTGCAAACAAGCTTTAAACAGACTCGTTCCCCCGACTTGAAAATGGCTGAATACACTAATAGACCAATTAGAGCCTTCAATTCAATAACACCATCTTGTAGATAGGATAAGCGATCATTAGCATACTGTGCTCTAAGCTTAGATATTTTCAGATGTGTCCATTGAATGATTTTGTCTAGAATGTCTGGTGTAAAGAAAAGTTTCCATACCTCCAAAACAGCAGGGTTTTCTCCAAGACTTTTCGCCATCGGTCGCAGTCCAGGAAGCTGCAAGACGATGTTGTGTTGCCTTGTTCTTACGTTAGCTGCTGGCTGCTTTTTTCTCCATTGAAAACATCTGTTTTTACCGAAGAAGTAAGCTCCATCGTCATCAGTTGTCACATCTTCATGACTTTCAGTTTCCTGCTCTGAATTAGTGTCGTGATCACTAAATATCTCAAAACCAGGGTCATTATCGCTGTCATCAAAGTCTTCATCCGAAGATTCAACGGGGCAATCTTGAACGTCCACATCTGCCTCACATAACACACGCTGCATAGAAGGCCCAGCTCTCCCTGCCATGGAGAAACAGTACCATGCAACAAAAACGCAGCACGCAAACCCTATGATATGTCTGTGAGACGTCTCAAGGCTAATAATTATGAAACAAAGAGCAGCAACAATGCAAGAATGCTGGCACGTGTAGCTTGACAGCCAGTAAGAAGGTACCCGGAAGAGTCCATTTGGCTTTGCAGGGGTGTGAGAAATATCTCGACACAAAAATTTGTAGCGGTCTGACAGACGGTCAATAGTAGTTAAGGGTTAATGCGAAATAATGACATGTTTTCCTTCTAGGTTTGTAATTGGGTACATACAACATACTTCATGTGGTAATAAATGTACCATGAAGCAGTAGTCAAAATTCCCAACTTTTTAAACAGATGTCTACAAAATGAACACCGCATATTATTCCCACAGCAGATTTTTCAGCAATAATGACTTACTTTCATAAAGATGAATTGCCCTTGAACATTACTCCACATGACATTATTGAATGAAAATATGCTAAATATGTCAAGTGCAAATGTGACTGAACTAAGTTGTTTTAGGAGTTACAAACTGTGCTCTATCCAGTTTAAATTCTCAGCTTTTAATACAGACACCTAAAATTTTGAAGTTTCCATCCTATTTATTATTTCACCACGTTTTACACTTCTCACTGGTGCAGTAGCTGAAGATGTGCAGAACTGAATATGTTGCGTCAATTTAAAATTGACCATGAACCATGAACCATAGACCTTGCCATTGGTGGGGAGGCTTGCGTGCCTCAGCGATACAGATAGCCGTACCGTAGGTGCAACCACAACGGAGGGGTATCTGTTGAGAGGCCAGACAAATGTATGGTTCCTGAAGAGGGGAGCAGCATTTTCAGTAGTCGCAGGGGCAACAGTCTGGATGATTGACTGATCTGGCCTTGCAACATTAACCAAAACAACCTTGCTGTGCTGGTACTGCGAACGGCTGAAAGCAAGAGGAAACTACGGCGGTAATTTTTCCCGAGGGCATGCAGCTCTACTGTATGGATAAATGATGATGGCATCCTCTTGGGTAAAATATTCTGGAGGTAAAATAGTCCCTCATTCGGATCTCCGGACGGTGACTACTCAGGAGGACGTCGTTATCAGGAGAAAGAAAACTGGCGTTCTACAGATCGGAGCGTGGAATGTCAGATCCCTAATTGGGCAGGTAGGTTAGAAAATGTAGAAATGGAAATGGATATAGGTTAAAGTTGGATATAGTAGGAATTAGTGAAGTTCGGTGGCAGGAGGAACAAGACTTTTGGTCAGGTGAATACAGGGTTATAAATACAAAATCAAATAGGGGTAATGCAGGAGTAGGTTTAATAATGAATAAAACAATAGGAATGCAGGTAAGCTACTACAAATAGCACAGTGCACGCATTGTTGCGGCCAAGATAGACACGAAGCCCACGCCTACGACAGTAGTACAAGTCTATATGCCAACTACCTCTGCAGATGACGAAGAAATTGAAGAAATGTATGATCAAATAAAAGAAATTATTCAAATAGTGAAGGGAGATGAAAATTTAAGTGATGGGTGACTGGAATTTGGTAGTAGGAAAAGGGAGAAGAGGAAACGTAGTAGGTGAATATGGATTGGGGGTAAGAAACGAAAAAGGAAGCCGCCTGGTGGAATTTTGCACAGAGCACAACTTAATCATAGCTAACACTTGGTTCAAGAATCATAAAAGAGGGTTGTATACACGGAAGAAGCCTGGAGATACTGAAATGTATCAGATAGATTATATAATGGTAAGACAGAGATTTAGGAACCAGGTTTTAAATTGTAAGACATTTCCAGGGGCAGATGTGGACTCTGACCACAATATATTGGTTATGAACTGTAGATTAAAACTAAAGAAACTGCAAAAAGGTGGGAATTTAAGGAGATGGGACCTGGATAAACTGACCAAACCAGAGGTTGTACAGAGTTTCAGGGAGAGCATAAAGGAACAATTGACAAGAATGGGGGAAAGAAATAAAGAAGAAGAATGGGTAGCTTTGAGGGATGAAGTAGTGAAGGCAGCAGAGGATCAAGTAGGTAGAAAGACGAGGGCACCTAGAAATCCTTGGGTGACAGAAGAAATACTGAATTTAATTGACGAAAGGAGAAAATATAAAAATGCAGTAAATGAAGCAGGCAAAAAGGAATACAAACGCCTCAAAAATGAGATCGACAGGAAGTGCAAAATGGCTAAGCAGGCATGGCTAGAGGACAAATGTAAGAATGTAGAGGAGTAAGACAAATACTGCCTACAGGAATTAAAGAGACCTTTGGAGAAAAGAGAACAACTTGTATGAATATCAAGAGCTCGTATGGGAACCCAGTTCTAAGCAAAAAAAGGAAAAGCAGAAAGGTGGAAGGAGTATATAGGGGGTCTACACAAGGGCGATGTACTTGAGGACAATGTTATGGGAATGGAAGAGGATGTAGATGAAGATGAAATGGGAGATATGATACTGCGTGAAGAGTTTGATAGAGCACTGAAAGAACTGATCAGAAACAAGGCCCCGGGAGTGGACAACATTCCATTAGAACTACTGACAGCCTTGGGAGAGCCAGTCCTGAGAAAATTCTAGCATCTGGTGAGCAAGATGTATGAGACATGCGAAATACCCTCAGACTTCAAGAAGAATATAATAATTCCAATCCCAAAGAAAGCAGGCATTGACAGATGTGAAAATTACCGAACTATCAGTTTAATAAGTCACGGCTGCAAAATACTAATGCGAATTCTTTACAGACGAATGGAAAGACTGATAGAACCCAACCTCGGGGAAAATCAGTTTGGATTCCGTAGAAATATGGGAACACGTGAGGCAATACTGACCCTACGACTAATTTTAGAAGCTGGATTAAGAAAAGGCAAACCAACATTTCTAGCATTTTTAAACTTAGAGAAAGCTTTTGACAATGTTGACTGGAATACTCTCTTTCAAATTCTGAAGGTGGCAGGGGTAAAATACAGGGAGCGAAAGGCTCTTTATAATTTGCACAGAAACCAGATGGCAGTTATAAGAGTCGAGGGACATGAAAGGGAAGCAATGGTTGGGAAGGGAGTGAGACAGGGTTGTAGCCTCTCCCCGATGTTGTTCAATCTGTAAATTGAGCAAGCAGTAAAGGAAACAAAAAAAAAATTCGGAATAGGTATTAAAATCCACGGAGAAGAAATAAAAACTTTGAGGTTCACCGATGACGTTGTAATTCTGTCAGAGACAGCAAAGGACTTGGAAGAGCAGCTGAACGGAATGGACAGTGTCTTGAAAGGAGGATATAAGATGAACATCAACAAAAGCAAAACAAGGATAATGGAATGTAGTCAAATTAAGTCGGGTGATGCTGAGGGAATTAGATTAGGAAATGAGACACTTAAAGTAGTAAAGGAGTTTTGCTATTTTGGGAGCAAAATAACTGATGATGATCAAAGTAGAGAGGATATAAAATGTAGACTGGAAATGGCAAGGAAAGTGTTTCTGAAGAAGAGAAATTTGTTAACATCGAGTATAGATTTAAGTGTCAGGAAGTCGTTTCTGAAAGTTTATGTATGGAGTGTAGCCACGTATGGAAGTGAAACATGGACGATAACTAGTTTGGACAAGAAGAGAATAGAAGCTTTCGAAATGTAGTTATACAGAAGAATGCTGAAGATTATATGGGTAGATCACATAAATAATGAGGAGCTATTGAGTAGAATTGGGGAGAAGAGGAGTTTGTGGCACAACTTGACAAGAAGAAGGGATCGGTTGGTTGGTTGGTTGGTTGGTTTGGAGGGATTAAAGGGACCAGACTGCAACGGTCATCGGTCCCTTTTTCCAAAGACAAAGAACACCCACAGAGAATAAAAACAAGGAACAGAAGAGATCACAGACGATACAGAACAAGAGAAACGGAGACAAGGACAAGACAAAACGAACTAAAACCACACAGAGTGTGACGGTGGTTGGCCGACCATAGAAATAAATAAGGAAAAGCCAACCACTTAGAAACACATTAAAAAACCAGTGGAAAATCATAGGCCAAAGGCCAGAGTCAACACAAAACAATAAAATAAAACAGAAACACTCAGAGTAAATGATAAAATCTCCCTGCCCGAATAAAACGTAAAACTAAGTCAGCCATAGTGGAGTCGTCTGTTAAAAGGGCAGGGAGCGTAGCAGGCAGCGCAAATGTCTGCCTGACCACTGCTAAAAGGGGGCAGGCCAGCAAAATGTGGGCCACTGTCAAAGCTGCCCCACAGCGACATAGAGGAGGGTCCTCCCGGCGCAGTAAATAACTGTGTGTCAGCCGGGAGTGGCCAATGCGGAGCCGGCAAAGAACTACTGAGTCCCTGCGAGTGGCTCGCAGGGATGACCGCCACACAGGCGTCGTCTCCTTGACAGCACGGAGTTTATTGCTCATTGGCAGTTCGCGCCATTCATCGTCCCATAGCGCCAAGATTTTGCGGCGGAAGACTGCCCGCAAATCAGTCTCTGGGAGGCCAACGTCCAGAGATGGCTTACTGGTGGCCTCTTTCGCCAGGCGGTCAACATGTTCGTTACCCGGGATACCGACATGACCGGGGGTCCACACAAAGACCATAGAGCGGCCGCAACAGGCGAGAGTATGCAGAGACTCGTGGATAGCCATCACCAAACGAGAACGAGGGAAACACTGGTCGAGAGCTCGTAAACCGCTCAGGGAATCGCTACAGATAACGAAGGACTCACCTGAGCAGGAGCGGATATACTCTAGGGCACGAAAGATGGCGACCAGTTCAGCAGTGTAAACGCTGCAGCCATCCGGCAAGGAACGTTGTTCGGAAAGGTCCCCTAGAGTGAGCGCATATCCGACACGACCAGCAACCATCGAACCGTCAGTGTAAACAACACCAGAGCCCTGATACGTGGCCAGGATGGAATAAAAGCGGCGGCGGAAGGCCGCTTGAGGGACTGAGTCCTTAGGGCCCTGTGCCAAGTCGAGCCGAAGGCTAGGGCGACGAACACACCATGGGGGTGTATGCAAAGTAGCCCGGAAAGGAGGTGGAACAGTGAAACCCTGGAGCCCAGAGAGAAGCTCCTTGACGCGGACCGCTATTGTACAACCAGACCGGGGCCGACGTTCTGGCATACGGACGACCGACCGCGGGAACAGGAGACGATAGTTTGGATGCCCGGGCGAGCTTAGAACATGGGCAGCATAAGCGGCCAGCAAACGTTGGCGTCGGAACCGCAGTGGAGGTACACCTGCCTCCACTAGTACGCTGTCCACAGGGCTGGTGCGGAAAGCACCAGTGGCAAGGCGTATCCCGCTGTGGAGAATCGGGTCCAGCACCCGTAACGCAGATGGGGATGCTGAGCCATAAGCCAGGCTCCCATAATCCAGACGGGACTGGATTAACGCCTGGTAGAGCCGCAACAGTGTAGAGCGGTCGGCGCCCCAGTGGGTGTTGCTCAAGCATCTCAGAGCGTTTAGATGCCGCCAACACGTCTGTTTCAGCTGCCGGATATGAGGCAGCCAAGTCAACCGGGCATCGAAAACCACCCCCAAAAACCTGTGGGTCTCCACCACAGCAAGGAGTTCGTCGGCAAGATAAAGCCGCGGCTCAGGATGGACTGTTCGGCACCGGCAGAAATGCATAACGCAGGTCTTGGCTGCCGAAAACTGAAACCCATGCGCTACAGCCCAAGACTGCGCCTTACGGATAGCGCCCTGTAGCTGACGTTCAACAGCTGCAATGCCAGTAGAGCTGTAATAAAGGCAGAAGTCGTCAGCATACAGGGAAGCGGAGACAGAATTTCCCACGGCCGCAGCAAGCCCGTTAATGGCGATTAAAAACAGACAGACACTTAAAACAGAGCCCTGTGGCACACCGTTCTCCTTGCACGCGGAAGGTACGACACGACAGAAAATTGCGGATAAAAATCGGCAGAGGACCCCGAAGACCCCATCCATGAAGCGTAGAAAGAATGTGATGACGCCATGTCGTATCGTACGCCTTCCGCATGTCGAAAAAGACAGCGACCAGGTGCTGACGGCGGGAAAAGGCAGTACGGATGGCCGACTCCAGGCTCACCAGATTGTCGGTGGCGGAGCGGCCTTTACGGAACCCACCCTGAGATGGAGCCAGAAGTCCCCGAGACTCCAGTACCCAATGCAAGCGCCGGCTCACCATCCGTTCAAGCAACTTACAAAGAACGTTGGTGAGGCTAATGGGACGGTAGCTGTCCACCTCCAGAGGGGTCTTCCCAGGTTTCAAAACGGGGAT
The DNA here is from genome assembly GCF_021461395.2 of Schistocerca americana. Lineage (NCBI taxonomy): Eukaryota > Metazoa > Arthropoda > Insecta > Orthoptera > Acrididae > Schistocerca > Schistocerca americana. The sequence goes on from NC_060121.1 coordinate 124,920,543, forward strand.
GACAATGCCTTCCCGCCATTGCGACTAAACTCCCCCTCGACCCAAAGACGGTTGTAAAGATCGAGAAGGCGCCGCTGGCAGTCCACTGAAAGGTGTTTCAGCATCTGACAGTGGATGCCATCTGGCCCAGGAGCGGTATCAGGGCAAGCAGCTAGGGCACTGCGAAATTCCCACTCACTGAATGGAGCATTGTAAAATTCCGGGTGGTTGGTGCGAAACGAAAGGCTCCGACATTCCAGCCGCTCTTTAATGGAGCGGAAGGCCTGGGGGTAATTCGCAGAAGCGGAACTCATAGCAAAATGCTCTGCTAAGCGATTTGCAATGACGTCGGAGTCGGTACAAACGGCTCCATTCAGTGAGAGCGCAGGGACGCTGGCAGGGGTCCGATAGCCGTAGACGCGTCGAATCTTCGCCCAGACCTGCGAGGGAGTGACATGGAGGCCAATGGTGGACACATACCGCTCCCAGCACTCCTTCTTGCCTTGGCGGATAAGGAGGCGGGCCCGCGCACGCAGCCGTTTGAAGGCGATAAGGTGGGCTAAGGAGGGATGTCGCTTGTGACGCTGGAGCGCCCGCCGGCGATCTTTAATCACTTCAGCGATCTCAGGCGACCACCAAGGCACAGCCTTCCGCCGAGCGGACCCAGAAGAACGGGGAATGGCAGATTCGGCGGCAGTAACGATGCCGGTGGTGACAGATTGAACCACCGCATCAATGTCATCAGTAGAGAGAGGCTCAAAAGCTGCAGTGGAGGAGAACAAATCCCAGTCAGCCTTATTCATAGCCCATCGGCTAGGGCGTTCAGAAGAGTGACGCTGTGGTAGTGACAAAAAGAGCGGAAAGTGGTCACTACCACACAGGTCGTCATGCACACTCCATTGGACAGACGGTAAGAGGCTAGGGCTACAGATGGAAAGGTCAATGGCGGAGTAGGTGCCATGCGCCACACTGAAGTGTGTGAAGGCGCCATCATTTAACAGCGAGAGATCGAGCTGCGACAACAAATGTTCAACGATGGCGCCTCGACCTGTGGCCACTGACCCACCCCACAGAGGGTTATGGGCGTTGAAGTCGCCCAATAGCAAGAAAGGTGGCGGCAATTGGGCGACCAGTGCAGCCAGGACATGCTGCGAGACATCACCATCCGGTGGAATGTAAAGACTGCAGACGGTAATAGCCTGTGGCGTCCATACGCGTACAGCGACAGCCTCTAAAGGCGTCTGGAGAGGGACAGACTCGCTGTGCAGAGTGTGAAGGACATATATGCAGACGCCACCAGACACCCTTTCATAAGCTGCCCGGTTCTTGTAATAACCCCAATAGCCACGGAGGGCGGGGGTTCGCATCGCTGGAAACCAAGTTTCCTGGAGAGCAATGCAGAAGAAAGGGCGAAGGCTGAGAAGTTGGCGGAGCTCAGCTAAATGGTGGAAAAAACCGCCGCAGTTCCACTGGAGGATGGTATTGTCCATGGCTGAGAAAGGCGTGAAAGGACTGGGAAGGCAATTTACGCCGCTTGTTCACTCACTGCCACCGATTCAGTACCCGTACGAGAGGCATCCATGGCGTTTGAGGGACCAGCGAGATCAAGGTCCTCAGCGGACGCTAGAATCTCGACTTCATCCTCAGACGCAGAGCGCGAAAGGTGCGGTGGGGTTGGTGCCACCGCAAGTTCTTTGGCCTTAGAGGTCTTCCTCTTGGACTTCTCTCGCTGAATCTTGGGTTTCACCGGCTGGGAAGGCTTCACCGATTCAGTCTCCGGGACAGAGGAGGATCGTGAAGCCCTACGCCCGGCCGCTGGTGAGGACTTATGCCACTGGTGGCCGTCATCCTTCCCGCTGGTGGAACCCTGGGAAGGGAGGGTCCCAAGGGAACTCTTACGGGCGAGAGTAGTCGAAGAAGTTAGACGCTTCTCCGGCTGAGAAGCGGGGGCGGACGTCCCCGACGGGTGGGAGGAGGTTGCTCCTGAGGTAGGTAGTGCAGGAGCAACCGGTTGGGTAGAGCCCCGCACGGGCAAGGGGGCAGGAGGAATCTTACTGCTTATCGAGCTGGCTGGAAGTCTCGAAACTGATGGAGCTAGCACAGTTGTTGTAGCAGCTGCATAAGTAGATGTCATTCTCACAGGATGGAGTCTGTCATATTTCCGTTTGGCCTCAGTATAGGTCAGCCGGTCCAGGGTCTTATATTCCATGATTTTGCGCTCTTTCTGAAAGACTTTGCAGTCAGGCGAGCAAGGTGAATGGTGCTCCCCGCAGTTAACGCAGATGGGAGGCGGGGCACATGGAGTATCGGGATGAGATGGGCGTCCGCAATCGCGACATGTGAGGCTGGAAGTGCAGCAGGAAGACATATGGCCGAACTTCCAGCACTTGAAGCACCGCATCGGGGGAGGGATATAGGGCTTGACGTCACATCGGTAGACCATCACCTTGACCTTTTCCGGTAACGTATCACCCTCGAAGGCCAAGATGAGGGCACCGGTAGCAACCTGATTGTCCCTCGGACCCCGATGAACGTGCCGGATGAAATGAACACCTCTACGTTCTAAGTTGGCGCGCAGCTCGTCATCAGACTGCAAAAGGAGATCCCTATGGAAAATAACACCCTGGACCATATTTAAACGCTTATGTGGTGTAATAGAAACGTTAACATCCCCCAACTTGTCACAAGCAAGTAACCTGCGGGACTGGGCGGAGGATGCCGTTTGTATCAGTACTGACCCAGAGCGCATTTTAGACAAGCCCTCCACCTCCCCAAACTTGTCCTCTAAATGCTCGACGAAGAACTGAGGCTTTGTGGAGAGAAACGACTCCCCATCAGCTCTCGTGCAAACTAAGAATCGGGGCGAATAACTGTTACCTCCATCCTGAGACTTACGCTCTTCCCACGGCGTGGCCAGGGAGGGGAACGTTTTCGGATCGTACTTCTGAGCATTAAATTGAGCCCAAAAACGCTTAGAGACTGCTGGCGGCTGGCCGCCAGCGAGAGATGATGTACCACGCTTCATTGCGGGTCATCCGCCCTGATGCCACCTACTCCGACCAAGGGCCCTCCCCACGGGCGCCACCCAGCCACAGCAATAGCCACCTGGCAGGATGGCCATTGCCGGGAGTCCTGATGCCCCAGGGAGATGGGCATCTACTCCTTGGCATACGTGGGGAGTGAACGGCGCAGGCATCAGTAGAGCGACCCCTGTGTTGTCAGGGGGCTACAACCAAGAGGGTACATGGCGGCCCCACCACAACGGACTGGCTACCGTGCTGGATGTTAGGTGACATGTGGTCCATGGGCGTCGTCAGTGCAGAAAATGGCCCCGCACAGTGCTTGGCAGAAAGTGCACGCAGGGGCGCATCGATGCCCAAGAGATGGAGAGCGGGCAAGACTGCAATGAAACGACGAATAAGATGGCGAAAGTTCTCAACACAACACGGACACAATGCACCAAGTAAGGCGCCCTTCCCCAATCGGCTCGCTCTTCGGAAAAATTTTGAGATATGGAGGTCAAACCCGACAGGGGACCGTCACATAAGGCCGAAACGTTTGAGACTCCTTTTAGTTGCCTCTTACGACAGGCAGGAATACCGCGGGCCTATTCTAACCCCCGAACCCGCAGGGGGAGGGATCGGTTGGTAGGACATGTTCTGAGGCATGAAGGGATCACCAATTTAGTACTGGAGGGCAGCGTGGAAGGTAAAAATTGTAGAGGGAGACCAAGAGATGAATACACTAAGCAGATTCAGAGGGAAGTAGGCTGCAGTACGTACTGGGAGATGAAGAAGCTTGCACAGGATAGAGTAGCGTGGAGAGCTGCATCAAACCAGTCTCAGGACTGAAGACAACAACAACAACAACAACAACAACATGATACCATTCGCAGAAAAGCAGTCAATTACACTGTTAAGAACTTTTGCTGCTCAATGCCCCCTCTAGATGGTGAGTAAGTCTACGCTAATTCATACTGTCTTTGCAACATTAGACTTTCTAAATCAGATCCAATCCTCCTTGGACACAGAGGAGAGTATGATGACCCGTACCAAATCATCTTTTGAATACATGTAAAATAATTTAGTAAAATTAAACGTAACATAAATACTACTAGTGTGTGTCTATTGTGCATCAGCAAAATATAAGTCAGTCTGTATGTGGCAACAGAACATTACTCCTCCTGAACCAATATCCATTTTGTAAGAAATGAACTCTCATTTCATCAATCAAGTGCATAATGAAAATCAATATGTCATACCTTGCTGACTTGCAAAATCATTCTTTCTTTACAGCAATCCATGCAGGACTGCAATTGAGCACAGTAGCATTGTGCTGTTGTTGCAGTGCAATAACAAGGAAATTGTAGTAAAAACATAATTTATGTAGATATTTACATTGAAGATATGTTAACTGTGCACACAATTAATTGATCAGGATTTTGCCAATGTTTTCAGTATGCAGGGCACTCAAATCTGTAAGTGGCCAGTAGATAAGGTATACTTCTTTTCTGTCTGCAGAAATACTAAAATATATTTCCTCTTCACAGATCACCATGACGAGAGTCGATTGCAACTTCCAGGACAAGGAGTTGACAACACAGCATCTGAGAGCATACAGTGCAAGAAAATGTCAATTAAACAAGAGATTTTATGACAATTTGCAAAAAGGTTGGAAACCAAACTTTATCAATAATATGTCCATGAATTCCATCCCTTCACAACCTTAACACTTACACATCAAATGAAACCAGAGACATTCAATACTTTGGGGTGATGCTACAACATTAATTGCATCACACTGTGAAACCACAAGAGAATCCTGAAGCAAGGGGTCAATCATAATGAAATGGATACTACACATGAGAAAGCTAAAACACCAGTAAACTGACTTGTATTAAGAGTGGAAATAGTTAGGAAAAATGGATGAATACACTAGCCTGATGACAACAATGCAGTGCCTTTGAAGCATACCCACAGCATCAACGAACCATTAGTATTACAGATTATAGACACTGCCCCCCCCCCCCCCCCACACACACACACGCACAACAAATCAACAATGTCTAACCATAAAAAACTAATTAATTAATGGGCACAAGAGCATCAAGATTAATGTGCAAAAAAAAGAATATATTACATATTTTATTTTTAATTATCTAATAAAATACTAACTATACTTCAGTATATGGTTACAAAAGAGATAAAACCATTTATTAATTTAGTTATGACAACATATTACACTGATAATGTAAATATTACTACTAATAAGTCACAGATACTAGTCAAAGCTTATCAGATTATTAGAGGAGGTAATCAACATTGAAGTTTGTCACATACCTCATTTTTGTTACTTTATTTATTTTTTGCAAATATTCTCTGTTGTTGATTTACAAGGACTTCACACACCACCAACATTATTCACTTTTTCATCTCTGTTCAGTACAATCTTCATTTTTATAGAGCTGTCCAGTTTTAACGTATTTAATGTAACAAGGTAGTTCTTCAGAACATCGGAGATCTGTCAGCTGAGGTCATTTGACAGTAATCTTAAGTACTTCACTAAATAACACTATGTCCACCGGCAGTATGCACACAAGATTTTTGACGTATTACGTTTCACGGTTTTGAATAGCTTTATCAAAACCTCATACATTTTTGTAAATTTATTTAAGGTTTTTGTAACACAATGATTTGTTGTATTGGTAACAACATTACAATGCTTTTGAGCTTCTTATAAAAGTGTCCCATCACAGTAATCTTTCCCACTTGGCAAGTCATAATATCCAGTCACAAACAGCTAAGTTTTATTTCTTCATTTCATTACCTCCGTACATTAATTTCCTCTGCGGATACACCCATTCCATCTTGAACTTCAATTAAATTTCTTTTAATGACATATGGATTATGTTTGTTTGAATAGCTTAGCTTCAACAGACATTTCCATACAAGGCCCAGAGTAAAAAAAAAAAAAAAAAAGGGCTTCCATCACAATATATCTTACACAAAAACTGGAAGCACGCAAACTTTTAAATAATCCAGACAAGTACAGAAATGCCTTTGTAAGTAGAAACTATGTGTAAGGCAATGTAATGTAGTAAAAAATATTTCCAGATTACATATTCATTTTCTTTTATTTTTATCATTTTTATATGGTGACACACAGACCAGACACTGGCATAACATCAGATTTAAAATAATCATAAAATAATACAAATGAAAAAAACAAATATAAATATTGTATTATACAAAACTATTCGCATTTAAAGTACAACATTCACATGATGGATCTGTGTTTTGCGAGAAGAGAAAGTAATATCAAATATGCTGCAGGAAGGAATGTGCACATTATATGTCAAATAAAAAGGCAAGCATAGGGGAAAACACATTTAATGGTAAATTTCTTGGGGTGTTTCCATTATCCAGACTGGGATGTAAACACACTGTTTTCCCATTAAATGGAATGTGTTATATATCCTATTGCACTTGACACACACACACACACACACACACACACACACACACACAATATCAATGTCTATCTGAGAAGGCATGTGGAACAACATTCTCTCTTCTATAAAAAAAGGTGCTCTATGCAGCATTTAACACAGTCCTGAAAATTATTAATTCTTGTAACAGATTGTTTAATTATTAATTCTTGTAACAGTTTATGTGCCTGGAAAATGTATGGTGGAAAGAAAGAAGTCATTTATTTGCAATTGAAAAATGATAAACATAGAAAAAAAATTACATTTATTTCTTCATTCTATACAATGAAATATTCCACAAGTAACATCCAGCAAATAAAATTTAACACTGGATTCAAATTTAATTTTATGTCATGACATTTTGATCTGAGATATCAAGCATTCACTCACAGGAATATGCAATTAAATTTTGCACAGCTGACGATGACAAAACCACAGATCTGTACACAGTACCTTCTGTGAGTATGTCAGCATTTTCAGTCACACACAGTATAAAAATTTTAAAGAAATTTGTACTTTACTGTGGTCAGCTACTAAGTCAAGATATTTTACATGACAATTGAAAGTTAATTATTTGTTAAGATTATCCATGTTTCATATGCCTGCAGCTTTGTGCAGCTATGTAATCATTTTTGTGCCAACATTCATACTGACACTGAAGCTGTTTATGAAAATTCACTATGAAGGGGGGAGGGGGGGGGGGGGGGGGAGTGGGGGGGGTACAAAAAAAAACAAAAAAAACCCACAAAAGAAACAATTGTCCATAGGAAAACAAGTCTTCTGTTGTTTTGTTTTTTTTTTTTCCTTTCAAACAAAACAGTTTCTACAGTACTGGGGTCAGCACAACTACCATTAATTTAATTAAAAACATTACTTGGACTGATTACAAATATCTGTATGTTTGCATGTTCTGTCTCAAGATATGAATTTCAGTATGTCACTTTTACATGAGAATTTATGTATGCAAGTCAACACACACAAACCACATGCATCAATCAAACACCTATCCACTCTCTCCCTCTGTTTATTTACGTATGTGTGCACTTTCCCTGCTAAATGGCTTTTTTTCTTCTCAGCATAGCTAAAAAAAAGGAAAATACTATTGGCCACATCAATAGTCCATCAAACATTTTGTTAAAAAGATGCAAATATGACTTAACTTATAATGAGTGTCCTACACTGAATCCATGAACACCATGATCTAAAATAATTATAATAAAAATATACACTGTCATTCCTATCTACTTTATACCTACAAAGGTATGCGGGGAACAAGAGGATACAACTGACATATAAATCTAGAATCGTCGACCAGATGAGGCAAATGCCCCAAACAGTGGTTGTGCTGGTGGCGTACTGAGAGTGGACGAAGTAGATACAGTGACACTTTGGCCAGAAGCAGAGGTGGGTGTAATTTTGTGGAGCAGGTTGCCTTGCATTAAGCTGTCAAGTGCCTTTTGTACAGCCGGATCATTCAGGAGAGGTGCAGGAGTGCTTGGTTGAGAGCCACTTGACCAGCTGGATGGTGCTGGTGCTGACACCGGTGTGGGCGGAGGAACAGGGGCCAGGTTACTCATGTTGTTGAGATTACTCAAACCAGTTATACTGCTCATACTGCCTATACCGCTGCTGGGGTGGCTCATACTGCCAATACCACTGCTGGGGTGGCTCATATTGCCAATACCAGCACTGGGGTGGCTCATACTGCCAATACCAGCACTGGGGTGGCTCAAATTGCCAATAGCGCCGCTGGGGTGACTCATATTGCCAATAGCGCCGCTGGGGTGACTCATATTGCCAATAGCGCCGCTGGGGTGGCCAGGAGTGCCACTGTTTGAATTGTTCAAAATGTTCAGAATACGATGTTGTAAATCCACTTGCTGCTTTGCTGGTGGCTCTGTAAAAGAAGAAAAAGAAATGAAACTGAAACTGCATTACATACTATTCACATGTATGAAATTAATTTGCCAACATTATTTCAGTTCCAGCTTATCTACATTAAAATGCTTTCATTTCTTTTCATTTATGTAAAATTGTTTACAGCACAATTGATTTCGAGAATCAGCTTTTAATCCTTAAAATAGTATGCATAATGCTGTCCATCATACACCTGTGACCGAAATAACCTCTTTCTTTTCACATGAAGTTGTCCAAGATATTTGCTCAACTTATACTTTCTTATACTTTCTTTACCTATAATGAGCATTTACTGTCATAATGCCCTAAAATAAGTTACTCAAAATAATGTTTCAACATTTTCATGTATCAAGAAAGGGTAGATTGAGTCAGGGGGCAAGGAGGAAGAAGTGGTGGTGATTAAACAGCAACAAATATCGTAACAGAAAGAAGGAAAAAGTGGCCTTCTATCAGCTTGGTAAAATAAGCACAGAAAAATGAGAAAGCTATTCAACAGATGAGAGATTGAAAGAATGTACGATGAGATAAAAAAAATTGTGATGTGAAGTTTCCCTGGGGTATTTCTGGCTTTTAGATTTCTCGGGTGTTAACCTGGGTCATGTTGGTCAACTGCCAATGCATCTAGGCATACACTAGGGAACTGTATGCATGGTAGAAGAGAGCCACCATGAACAACCTGAGTTAGGCATCGAACCCCGAACTAGGCTGAGGGGGGAGAGGGGCGAGTGGGGTGAGGGGGCAGAAGCGAAGTGTTCTTGTACAGTGAGGCCCACACACCAGGCGATAGCACAGACTGCAGACTGTCATTTGCAGCTGAACAGCTTTACACCTACTACCACTACTACCCACTGCACAGTTATGGGGATGGGGAACAGCTATAAATATAGGGCGCCAACACAAACAGAGAAATACCCATCAGAAATCAACTGAAAATGGGAATGAATCTGTTTGCTGAAATATCATGCAGAACTTACAATGTGACCTGGGTGGACAACCAAAATTTATGAGATAAAAGAAATTATCAGATAGCTAAGCAAGACAAAAGTTTATTAGTATTGAAGAACTGGAACATCTTATTATGAAAAAGAAGAGAAGTAAAAGTTGTAAGTGATCATGGGCTGAGAGAAAGAGATGTAAGGTGGTGACAGCTGGAGGACTTTTCCACACGGCATAATTCCGTCACTGCCAGCTCTCACTTTAAGAATCAGGAAAGAAGCTTGACAAGAACTAGAGACACTGAAAGGTTTCAGATAGACTGAATAATAATATGACAAGAGACTTCAAAATCATATTTTAAAATGTAAAACATTTACAGGGGCAGAGGTGTCTGACCATAATTTATTATCATGGTTGCAATTACTTACAGAATAACAGAATACTGATAGAAGCTGACCTGGGGAGAGATCAGTGTGTGTCCAAGAGAAATGTACGAACAAGCACAGTAATAATGCTGATATGATTCATCTTAGAAGACAGAAGGGAGTGAGTGATAGTTGTAGTCTATCTCCAACATTATTTTATCTGTATATTAAGCAAGCTGTGAAGGAAACTAAGCATCAATTTGGAAGAGGGATTACAATTCAAGGAGAAGAAATAAAAAGTCTGAGGCCTGCCAGTGAGATTATAATTCTGTCAAAGACAGAAAGGACTTGGAAGAGCAGTTCAACATACTAGATGTCTTGTGAAGAGGTTATATAAGAAAAACATTAACAAAAGTAAAGCCAGTGTAGTGGAATATAATGTAATTAAATCAGGCAGTGTTGAGGACATCAATTTAGTGTAAAAGCCAACTTACTGCTTAGTTTCCACATGCTCACATTGCCCATCCAAATATTTACTACAATGATACCACAAGGCAGTGTTCTCTGTACCTAAATAATCCACCTCAATACCAAACCTTGTGCCATGACAACATGTTGAATGCCCCTACTTGCAAATTATCCATCACTCAAATTGGATCAAGGTGGAGCAGTCTCACCATAAGCACTGTAACAATTTGAGTGCACTATTACTGCACAAGGAGAGGTCCCCAGCAGTGGGATTGACTTTTTGAAACCATACAGTGATGTAGGTTAAGATCCCACGCACCACACCCTGCCGCAACTCATCCTGGTGCGCCTCTGCAAGTGAGGGGTTTCTTAATAGCGATGATCAACAGCATTAAAAAGTGGTATTTTACTGACTGGTTGCGTGGTGTAATGGATAGGGTACTAGTCTAGTCTAAGACCCTGACTTTAACTCAACCTTCCCACATTGACTTTCCTAGTAAAATGTATATTCTATACAACGCGATCTACATATGGATAAAATGTGCCAGGGTTGCTGTCCTGTATCCCTATACAACTATTATTAATTAAAAATTAATTAAAGAATTTTTGATAGCTATTCTCATGCAGTTTATTATAAAATTTAGCACCAATCAAGAGTAAAAGAAATAAATAAAATGTCACAGTAAGGTTGCCTACATTTTTCCACGCAATAGAGAAAGGTTGCCAGATGAAAATAGGTAAGCCTGTGAGAGTAAATTACCATCTCCAAGTTTCCTTATATAATCATAAATAAAATGCTGGTAATTTTATTGTGAATAGGGTTGTCTTAGGAAAAATAAGCAAATCTTAGGGTCATCATGATTTTCTTTCTCCACCAGTGATGGCGAAGCTGTGTAACAATGTAGCTATTCTGTTCAGTTCAGTAACTAACTTCCTCACAGTATTATTAAAATTATTAAAACAAGCATTGGTAACAATGGAACGAGACATCTCCGATCCACTACTCTCAACGGATTTTGTGTGTGTGTGTGTGTGTGTGTGTGTGTGTGTGTGTGTGTGTGTGTGTGTGTGAGAGAGAGAGAGAGAGAGAGAGAGAGAGAGAGAGAGAGAGAGAGAGAGAGAGAGAGGGGGGGGGGGGGGGAGAGGGAGATGGAGGGAGGGAGGGAGAGAGAGAGAGAGGGAGGGAGATGATGGAGATGGAGAGGGAGAGAGGGGAGGGTGGACACTGACATTGCCTCTAGCAGCAATGCCGCCCTCTCCTCCTTGGTGTACCGGTGAAATGTTTAAGCAGGCAAGTCCACATTAGCCGACACTGAAATCTCAAGTCCACACAGTATAGCCAACGCAAACCTATGTTGAAATAGTAGATGGATTTTACTTCTTACACCAGATCGCATTTCCTTCCATAAATCTTTGATACAATAGCTGAATCGCTTCTCATTAGACTTTGTTCAAGTAAAGCTGTAGAAGCACATATTATATTTCACAGCTCTTCAATGTTTTCAATCAAGGATTCTGAACAACAAAGTTGACAATGGTTTGATATTCCATATATGATTACAGGACCTCCACAACCGAGACATACAAATTTTTGTTAAGTCCTAGGAATTATCATTTTAAGGAAGCTTTGGGTAAAGGTCTCACAATATTATTGGGCGATTGACCATTTGGTATCAACTTTGCAAATGAAGTAAGTCTTTATAACCTTTGGGAGTAAGTGCTACTCTTTTCAACGGAAGGCAACTCACGTAAGAACTGAAAAAAAAAATGATCATGAATGTCAACACGAAGAAGTGAATATGCGATTTATGTTTTGTATTAGCAAAATTAACCAACTTGACACATTTAGTAAAAGCCTCCTACACTGATGTTTTAATAATTATCTGATCAATATGTATAATGTTTCTGAATTAGAAATTTAGTTGGCATGTTCACCAATTAGGACAAAAATAATAATGATATTAACTGTATCAATTGCACAGAATTAGCACCAAAGTAGAGATCCTCATTATGTTAAGTCTATCAGAATTTTAGGTGTTTACAGGCTGATCATGCTGATGCTTTGTACACTAAAGGAAAAGTCAGACCTAAATTTTTTTTCAAAAAACGAAACCTACAAAAGTAATTTTGCGTCATCACAAACAGATGATGTCGACATTTTCATTGATGAAAAAACTTAGATGGTTCAAGAGCTTAATGCTCTATGTATGACATAAAGCAGTGTACACTCGTTAACAATCAAAGATTTCATATTTTCCAAATGAATGATTCAGTGAAGAAAGAAAATGAGCAGTTTTCATGCTGAATCTTGCAAATGGTACATGGATGGCTATTTAAAGCCAAGAGCCTTTACAAGTTAATAAAATTTTACATTGTACCGACAGGGAAAATAATGACGAAATTACTCAGTATCAGATTTCAATACTGCTACTTCTGATGTACCATTTTCTGAAAAAGTATAATACTTGAACACTCTATTTTAAATTATATGATAAATTAAATTGTACTATTATAACAAACACATTAATCACTTTTTAAAGTTTTGATTCATTTTTTCACTTACATTTATTAACCCTATTATGTAAACAAATTATGTACCATTTGAAAGGAAAGTGAATATTACTTACATATTATTATTATTATTATTATTATTATTATGTTACACATTTACACAGTGAAAAATATTGTCTGCTTCCAAACACAAAACAATGAGTGTAGATATCAAACACCACAAAATCTTTTCCATATTTATTAATATTTTTCCTTCTTCATCCTGGTCAACTAGAGACCATGTCAAGTCAACTGCTTCTTTCCCTGAGCTGTAACTGCCGCCCAATGCTCCTGCCTTCATTTTTGGTGTTTTTCTTTTCTCTCATGGGTTCATGTCTTCCTGTATTCAGCTTCGGCTGTTCCTGGAAACATCTGTGCATTCATGTTTCCTGGAGCAGATCATGCTCATGGACACTTTAAGAAGAAATTTTAGTTCTCAATGACCTTTTCCGACTTCATTTCTGTGAACCATACGCCTTTGTTTTCTTATCTTGAAAGTACGTTAATATACTTCCAGGGCTCACTCATGGGATGGACATGAAAGGCAATATTTCTTTTCTGAAACATGTCACTATCTTCTCCATGTGTTAGTATAGTTCACAGTTGTAATGCCTCCTTTGATGGGACCAGGATTGTTTGAAAAATCTTCCTTTCTTTGGCCTCATGTTTCTACATTAAACCTTTCTTTGTAACAGTCTCTGCCACATATAAGGCCTACGGTATAATAACAGGGTAGGTATTGTCTAATTTTGGCACTTAATGAAATTGATCTCTTATTGTAGATACCTTTAGTCAATTGTTAGGCTATTTTCATTTTGTTAATGAGCAATACAAAGGCTTCTTTCTCAAATAGGTTATGCTGTATCCATTCACATAGGTATTTAAATGTTTCTGCATGCTTAGTCTTTCCTTGTCCAACCTCCAGTTCTCTTGGTGATGATTTTATGGTTGTCATAAAGTGTGTCCTCTCAAATGAGATTTGAAGCCCAGGATTTGTTAACTGTGTCTTCAATTGGTTAAGCTATTTTGTTGCCATATCTCCAGAGCCTGAAATTATCACTAGATCATCCACAAAGGCTAGACAATTCATAGTGGAATTTATACACTTGTAGGCTTGTCTATTAGTAATATTGTCGTTATTTATATTTTTTTCTCCAAATCAGATTCTTGGCAGAAAGACTGTAGTTTTTATCACTTTTTAAATGCTGTTAATGTTCAAACAATTATTATTTTTAGTAACAGTATTATTTAAATCATAGTTGTTACTATTATCAATAAAAATATTATTTACTCGAAAATGGCTTCTTGGTGGTATAGAAAACTGTCTCTCTATTACACTGAGAAATAAGTATTCAAACTTTCTTTAACTCACTAACTGTTTCACACAGCTGTTATTCTGCATCTTTCTCTATTATAGAGGTTCCTATGTTTAGTGTTTCTCTGTTGCACCACATTCTCGTATTACAGAAACTTAAAGTTACAACAACCCTAAGATTCACCTAGTTTTCTTAAGTCAACTGTATACCACCGTGTTTGCAATATTTCACTATTGCAGGGAAAAAGGTAGGGAACCTTACCTTAGTGTTTTATTTACATCTTTTACTCTTCATTGGTGCTAACATGTTTTTAAGAAGCTGCAGAACTATCGAAAAAAAAGTTCGTTTATTAATTTTTAACTGAAAATAGTTGTGCAACCTAATTTATTAATATTGACTAAACAACAGTATTTGTAAAAATGTATTTTTTATTACAAGATGTGAATCTTTTTTAATGGTAATTGTCAAACAAAAATTTAAAACATAGCCTACCTGCTGGACTCTCATTGGCCGTGTAGAGCCAGCTGACACACCATCTTTCATTCCCGTTATACGTCATGGTGAGTGTAGACAATATTGCAACAAGAAATGTAAGTACACCACTAGCCCCTATCTAGAAATTTCCCACTTCCTGCAGGAAACAATACTACTGTTAAGTATCTGTCCAATTTTGAAGTCAGTTAGATTCTGACTACAAATAAATTCAGGCAAACTGCTGTTTGAAGGTGGTAGATGTTCATAAAAAGCTAAAGTACATGATATAGATTCCCATGGTTAGCAATACAACAGAATTTGCTGCTCACTCACTGCTCCCCTCCCGGCAATTATCCTAACCCTCAGCCAAGCTGGTGTCACTGTTCACCTTCCTTACTGAGCTTGAGCAATTATGAAAAAGGTAGTCTGAGAAGTGAAAACCATTTCATTCCAACCAGCACTTAGGGATATAGTCATCAGTTCAGGTTGATCCAAGCAAACATGAGAGAGTCTGACAGAATTACCTTTAGCTGGTGGCATGTCCTTAGCGTCACCAAGTTCAAGCTTCAGCTGGAGTTCTCTTTTGTCCTGAAGATAACGAATGATGCGATCATACTGAAGCACAGTCAGCTGTCTGTTGTCTGCTAACAGGTTTAACAACACCTGGATAGCTTCTGGATGCCTGTCAGACAGCGAAGGGCCAACAGATGGAGCTGCAGGTACCACTGATATAGGAGCTGGCACACTCGGCCCTGCACTCACAGGAGCTGTTGGTCCTTGAGTTGGTCCCGGAACTGGTGGACCAGCTGGTTTCTCACCACGCATGTGTGCCTTGAAGTCATGTTCTATCATTGGGATAGCATCCTCCAATGGCATATTTCGATGTTCTAGAAATAAACATGATACCATGACACACAGTACGAAAAAGGTAAAACAGCTGACACACACAACACAACAATTATCTATATTTTTAACACACCAAATCATTTTAAATTGAAACACTGAAGATTTGTTTCAGTACAGTACAACAAATGGCAAAAAAAGGTGACTAAGTGCACGTCATTTACGACGGCGGCCGAGTTTAGGTTCGTTCTGCGCATCTGACGTCACAAAACACAGTAAGCCAATCAACAGAGAACGACGTTGCCAGAGCTCGACTGCAGTGCAGAGCACGGACGAGTGTCTCCAGTTTTAGAAACGTTCAGTGATAAATAAAGTAATTGAACAAAAGCAATGTCTTGATAGCAGACTTTCTTTTATAGAAAGTTTGGAAAAAGCATTCTTTATACCAATTGTTTTATATTCTATTAATTAATTAAACCAAACAAGCAATAAGCCTCCTAATTCCGGCACTAGCAAGGATAGGGGTTTGTATCATTCTCACTAACCGCTTTTTCGCAATAAAGAACAGCGGTAATTGTTTATTTCCTATTGTACTTCGGCGAAACGTGAGTAATTCATAGTCGTACCAACAGTGTTTGTCGGTATTTTGCGTGACATTTTAAAGTGCTCCGTGAGAGCTAATGAACGACGAGCTGCGTTAGCGTAATGGTTAAGGTGTTTGGCTGCAAAGGAAAAGGTCCCGAGTTCAAACCTTGTTTGGTGCTTAATATTTTCTTCATTTAAAAGCAATATCAAATTTTATTCATTTGAATGTAATATGGAAAGTATACGCTATGGACTTTTACCTCTGCAAACTCTTCAAAAATTTCGTGCAATGGTATACTACATCTAATGCTGCACAATAACTGTGTTGAACATTGACACAAAATTAAGTCATTTATGGGGGAAGGTATCAGTCAAGAAGATGTGTATAAATCAAATTTTTGGGACAAATAGTTTTTGTGAAATCGAATGATAAGGATTCAGAAGGATGTAGGTTGCAGTAGGTACAGGGAGATGAAGAAGCTTGCACAGGATAGAGTAGCATGGAGAGCTGCATCAAACCAGTCTCAGGACTGAAGACCACAACAACAACATTTTTTTTCCCCCCCCCCCCCCCCCCCCTCAGTTCTTCTTTACTAGCCCGCCAATTGCGAATAGTTTTTTCTGTTGGTGGAGGTCAGAAATGCTGCTCAGCTGCTCTGTTTCCATGTTCTTCTGCATAGGCTTTTACTTTCAATTTATGGCCCGCACCATACAAATACTTTTTATTTTTTTCCATTACAAAACTAGTTACTAACAAAAATGTTGTCGTTACTGATAACACAAATCACTTTCAATTGAAATTCACTGGCACTGTAAACTGCAATGATGCATCATAGGCTAGACAGTGTTCTGGGTTTGTGATGGTGGGGCAGGATGAGACAGTGTTAGCAAGCTTGTGAATTCCTACAATTCGTGTTCATCAGCCAGTTGAATCCATTGTTTCCACATAGAGATAGGTTTCCCGTGGCACTGAATATACGGCTATCTTTAAGTCTGATGGGAATTTTAAACCAAACATTGTACATTTTTATATTAATATCGAGTATAAGACGCACCTAAATTTTGAAGGCAATTTTTCGAAGGAAAAAGTGCACCTTATAGTTCGTAAATTACGGTAATCCTTTGCATAGACAGTGCACAGTACCAATGTGTTCCAAAACAATGCATGCAAAAACAGAATTTTTCAAGAATTCATATCTTGAGTTCTAATGATCACAAAGATATGGTGTCAAGTGTTTTGGATAGCCCTTGGCCTAGAAATCATTTGTATACCAACCGAAGCAAGAGGCGTGCTGTATTATCATATGAACACCACACAGAAAGAAGGGGTTAAGTCCACTTTATAGATTTTGCAGGAGAGCAATTTTGAAGTTTAAAACTTTACAGTTTCATTGGTTATTGAAATATGCTTTTGTAATTTATACAGTACATTCGTTAGGATTCCTTAAAAATGGAAAAAAATATTATTAAAAATTGGACCCTGTATGTCTTTTTATTCGAAAGTCTGTTTTTTAATTTCTTTGTGTAATGCACTAATCTGATTGTGAAAGTCAGAATGTAATGTGATATTGGGATGACACTTCACTATAAAACTTCCCTGCAACTCTCTTGAAAGTTCTATTAGTATCTGAATCTAGTAATTATTGTACAGGACGTTCACAACTGATCAGGTTTTAGGAACAATACTGTTTATCGATATTCTGTTTTTATTTTAATTGAACTCATGTAAATTATAATGATTAATAAACCCATTTCTCAACTTTAGTATCTTTAAATCACCTGGTATAAAACTACCAACAATTATTCAATAAATGGTTACAACATATACATTAAAATATAGTTAATAGGAGGTAATTTCAGTTATCAGCATAAACCACAGCTTTTATAACCCAGAGTCTTCATTTCTCTCACTTTTTATGTATTACAAACAAAAAACACAAAACGTGTTTGTAAATTGACTGCTGGAAAGGAATATTTGTACAGTACTCTTTGGCCCCTGTGTCACAGAACACCTTCTTCAGTTCTTGCAGATCACAATACTTTTCCTTGGCGATAGTTAGTAGTCCTATAACATTGGACATGTGACCTCTTATTAGCGTAGTATCTCAATAGGTTAATTGTAATAAAGCAGGACTTGCTATTTCACACACTGATATGATCTAGTTTCATTTAATTACTGTGACTTAAGTCTTTACCAGCCTACCTTTGTAACAGGGTGAAGGGAACAAAATCTCTCCTCCTTCAAGTTCTGGTTCCTCTTCAATTCGTCCAGCAAGAGCTATAACAACTGATGTGATCCAAGACTCATTGTAAGCGTCATGATGTATGATAAGCCTTGGATAGTGACGATCTATCTTCATCTCCTTAATAAATCGTGGTGGGAATGAACATTTTGGTCAGTATCTTGGTTGCAAGAAATCAGTCCAGTCATGCAGCATTGAGCCATCAACTTCAATAACCTGAGAAGGAATGAGTTTTGCATGTGCATCTTTAATTATGTCTGTCCAGTCCTTTGGGAGTTCAGCTTTTGTTTTACATCTGATGAGGCCCATGTCTTTGTCACTTTCCAGGTATGAATGTCCTCTTACTGGGAATGTCACATGAATTGATTCAGATCGCTTTGCATGATGGACAAGATAATGGATGAACTTGAAAAGGTTGTAGTAGTTGTTTTGAAAACCAAACAAGTCACAGAAGATTTCCAAATTTTTAACCTCACGATCCAGACATGAAGCAACAATGATGCAGGAAAGAAACTACTTCATTTAAACCTTTCTTCCCCTATAGTTTCAGTATAAATGTAAAACACTGCATTACTGTCTGAGAGTCAATGTTTATTAAATAGATAAAGAGAAAGCTGTCACTTATAATAGACAATGTTGGTGCTGATGTTTGGAAATAGAAGATTTCATTGTAAATCCATAAAAACCGATTCTGTGTTTGTAAACTTTCTGCTTCTCTGTTGAGACTGTCTATTATGCTGATAGAATGCATCAACAATACGGCGGTGCAGTTCATATTCGATCTTCTCTCTCTTAATATTACTTTGAACGTGTGCTCTTTCTTTTCCATCTGTTGCATGTGCAAGTTGTGCCTCCTTTGAAAGTTAGAGAAAATGGGATGTATCACTTCGAGGGAAACCGAATGAGATATTAAATTTTGTATTAAATATTTTGCGATAAGTTTCATATGACACGGAACAAGTAGAATGTGTCTCTTGAAACATCTTTAACATCATCTTGATTTTGAGTTCTTCAGGCAAATACAGTTTCTGTGTTTTATTTGTGCTGTAATGACACGACCATCCTTTAAATGACTTGATGCGAGCGCAGATGTTCTGCTCTGTTTGTATTGAAAGTTTATGAATCTGGTTTCCGTGTTTCCCTCATTTATCAACTGCCGCATCATGCCTTCATTTTTTAAGGAATTCCTGACAGTTTTTTAAATGCCATGCAATGATATAAAGGCCATTTGACAAACAGACAAATCTGTCACAGTACTCTCTCTCATTATTCTGACCTTATAATGAAATGTATAATCACGTAAAGCAGCTACTGTCTCATCTCTGCAGGTCATTCGGCACGGTACATTGTCAACAGAAATCAGTCCTGTCAGGTGACAACTTTGCTCATTCCAGTCCTTCAGCAAATTGAAATTAGATATTAATGTAGACTTTTCTGCATCAGTTAGCAAATCAGTATAATTCTTCTTGCAGTTATAATGCTCACCTATTTCACATGACATTGTTCTTAGCTTTTTAGATACTTCAGATTGACTACCATAGCTCTGTCTTTTTCTAGACTTACCACTGCAGCTTGACTCTGGATATTCCATCACCAGTTGGAACACCAACCTCAATTGGATTTTACACAAAACTCAATTCTATCTGCCACAGCACAAAGTGCTGGCGCGATTGTCAAAGCTGCTCTGCCTTAGCACAAATCACGGCATGAAATTCAGCTCCACAACAGCACAAAGCAAAGAAACTTATGTCAAATCTGCTGCTTGTTAGCTTCAATAATAGATCTACATCTATATCCATACTCTGCAAGCCACCTGACAGTGTGTGGCAGAGGGAACATAAGAAAGCTCAACAACGACATTGCATTTAAAAATGTCAACAATGAAACATAAAAAAAAAAAAAAAAAAATCAATACAGCTCAGAAACCCACACCTGCTGGTCTTCACCCTTTCTGTCCATGTATTGGATGGTCTCGACCTATTTTCTCCATTTGTATCACATTTCAATCTGGCTGCAACTCCATGACTATACCCATCACATTCATTTAAGTTCACCCAACTGAAAGTACATCTGATGAACTTCATAATGATACCACTTAACTCATTTTCGTGAAATTTGGACTTAACCCCTTCTTTCCGCATAGTTTTCATATAGTACACGGTGGGTCATTCCATGTCAAGTCACCCAGGCCTTGACACCAACCATGTCAGATTTTGATGAAACTTGGTACAATTACTTCTTTTATCATCCTGAAAGCACTTGTAAATTTTTTTTTGCTCTATCTCTTATAGTTTTTTTTATAAATTTTTAAAGTTTTTAGATTTGGCTTTGTTTCAGCAGTAGGAAATTGTAACTTAAATGTGTCCTCACAACTAAAAAAATTTGTATATTAAAGAATACTCAAGATATCAGTTTGAAATTTTGGAATAAGTTTGTGTATTATATCTAAATGTTAGAAAAAATTACCATAAAGATATATTAAATTCTTCCAAATGAAAAAAAATTTATAAGTTGTTGTTGTTGTTGTTGTTTTTTTTTAAGCTAACGGATGTTTAGTTTTACAAAAACTGCAATATCTAGAGTCTCAGACCTGATAGAAAGCTCAAATTTGTTTTAAAATACTCTTAATTGTATAGGCTATTAGATAAAAGAAAAATTATGTTGGCTTTTTAACCTGTTTAGTAGTTATCTAATTTTTAAAATAATATTAATTATATTTTAAAAATAAAAAAATGCCAAGTGACTTAGACACCGAAAATAAGTTTTTGTCTTCTTGGAGTAACAATGTACACTTGGATTTTGTATTGTTACTCCTGTGTTTTGAAGTAAAAAATTATTACAGTGTTAAATAGTGCTTGGATAGTATTTTATTAAGTTTATTCAAACTCTCAGTAAGTACTGTTGCTTAGTTTACAGAGATTCTTTTCCAATATCCTACAAAAGTAACCAGAACAGTAATCAGACCAAAAGTGAAATCAGTATGTCAGATATTCAAACCTGTAGTGTAGGGTTATTTAAAAAAATCTGACTGTTTCCAAACAACCTACACACCTTCAAAAAAGTTACAACCGGTATCAGAATTGAGTGAGGAAGAAAAAGATTTGATCCACTTACGATCTGGAATTAATCTGTGTGAATTTAAGAATATATATTCACACCACAGCTACTACTTTTTAAATGTTTTTGAAAAGTATCAAACAACATGTGTAGACCCACTAAAAAAACACAAAAAGCCCATCAAAAAATCGTTGAGAAGTGTAGGCTTGGATCTTTCTAAACAATTACTGACAAAAAATATTAGCATAAAACCTGAACAAAAGCTTTGCTCAACATGCCGTAACTTTTGTGAGGAAAAATTAAGAGTTGAAGTCAATGAAAGTGAAACAGATGAAGAAGTCATGGTTGAATTAGAATCATTGGAATCCAGAAATGAATCCCGCGTACAAACAAACATTGCTCTTGATTATTTAGGTTTAACACCGATAAAGCTTCATGGCTTGTCAGAACAAAGTAAAGGGTCTTATTTTAAAAGGAAGGTTAGCAGTATTGAAAAGACTGCAAAAAAGGCGGTTTCAAAAGCATTAAAATATGATGCACCAAGTTCTGATGATGACGAAGAAGATAAAAGTGTGGTTGAGAAAGCAAAGGATTTTGATGTAATGATTTCTCTTATGAAAGAGAAGATTTCATCTGTTGGGAGGTCTAGAAAAATCCAGATTCTGACCTTGGCTCCAGATTCTGACCTTGGCTCCAGATTCTTGGACTCGAAATAAAGTGATGAAAGAATTTAATGTAAGTGAGTACATGGTGCGACAAGCTAGAAAGCTAAAATCTGAAAAGGGTATTTTGGAAACTCCTGGTCCAAAAAAAGGTAAAACTCTCTGAAAATACAGTAAGACTGGTAACAGATTTTTATGAAAAGGATGAAAGTTCCAGAGTGCTACCTGGAACAAAAGACAAAGTAAGTGTTCAAAAAAATGTGTACATGCAAAAAAGACTCATTTTGTGTAACCTGAGAGAACTCTATTATTCTTTCAAATGGGAGAATCCTGAGGTAGAAGTAGGATTTTCAAAATTTTGTTTCTTGAGACCTAAATGGTGTATCCTTGCTGGTGCTGCAGGCACACACACTGTATGTGTATGCAGTATCCACCAGAATGTTAAACTATTACTGGATGCTGTGAAAATTGAAGAATCTTATAAAGACCTAATTAAGATGCTTGTGTGCAACACACAAAACCAAAATTGCATGCTACATCATTGCAACAGCTGTCCTGCAAATACTGCACTAACAGAGTGCTTAACTGAAAAACTAAGTGAAGATTATGATTTAGAAGAAGAAATTGTAATCAGTCAGTGGGTTAACACAGACAGGGCAGAAATGACCAGTCTATCAGTGTTGAAGACTACATTTTTTTATTGGTTAGGTCATTGGAAAAGCTCACCCCACACTCGTTTATAGCAAAATCCCAATCAGCAGCCTTTAAAAGATTGAAAGAAGACCCACCACCCAAAACAGCAATTATTGTGATGGATTTCAGTGAAAATTATTCCTTTGTTATACAAAATGAGATCCAAAGTTACCACTGGAATAGAGGTGGTTGTACTCTACACCCAGTTGGAGTTTTTCTAAGAAATGAGGAAAACAATGTTTTTGTTTCCAACCACTGTTTTATTAGTGATGACCAAGAACATGACACTGGTTTTGTTAACTTTGTACAAAAAGAAATTACAAAGTGGCTGTCATTACATCATACTGACATTGACTCAGTTCACTACTTTACAGATGGTTGTGCTGGGCAGTACAAAAATAGAAACAGTTTTAAAAATTTGACTGAACACTTGAGAGACTTTAATTTGAAGGCCCAACACTCTTTTTTTTGCAACAAGTCATGGGAAGTCAATTTGTGATGGCCTAGTAGGAACTATTAAAAGAATTTTAAGGAACCCCAGTCTACAGCATTCAGACAAAGAACAAATAATGACAGCAATCGATGTGTATAAGTTTTGTGAAAAAAGTATTGAAAACATTCATTTTCACTTTATTGACAAAAAAGAAGCTGATTTGCTACGGTTAAAACTAGAAAAACGTTTTTCAGCAACCCAAACCATTCCTGGAACTAGAAGTTTTCATAACTTCAAACCACTTCCAACAAACAACCTTGAAATTAGAAGGACTACAGATAGTGTAAAACCCTCTTTAGTCTTTTCTTCCCATTCTTCTTCTGATTGGGTTCGTGTTGAACCATCCATAAATTGCTATGTGGCTGCAAATTATGATGGTAACTGGTACTTAGGACTGGTAAAAACAATATTCAATGATGAAGAAGATGCAGAAATTCTATTTCTACATCCTTCAGGACCCGCTGCATCATTTTATTGGCCTGAAAGAGAAGATTCCTGCATAGTGCCTTTGGAGCACACAGTCTGTGTAGTAGACGCACCTCAATCAAGCGGCACTGGGAGAATGTATTACTTCAAAAAAGACTGTATCAAAAGAACTGAAAGCTCTTGGATGAAGTGGAAAAACAGTTTGAATCAGCATTAATGTTTATTAAAAAGACAAAATTACTCAAAAAATTCAATGTTTCAAGCAATCAGTTGGGTTATACATAAGTGCCATAAGCAAACTATCTTTGTACATAATTCTAATGTAATCTACTATAATTAATAAACATGTTAAAAAGCCATCATTATTTTTGTTTTATCAAGTAGCCTATATGTTTAAGAGTAAATTAAAACAAATTTGAGCATTCTATCAGGTCTGAGACTCGAGATATTGCAATTCTTATACAACAAAACATCCGTTAAAAAAAAAAAAAAAAAAAAAAAAAAAAAAAAGAAAGAAAGAAAGAAAAAAATACATATATATATTTTTTTCATAGAAAATATTAATATATTTTAATAGCATCATTTTTATCTTCAAATATGTATAATAAATAAACTTGCTGCAAAAATTCATGATGTTATCTAAAAGAGTTTTTAAGATAAGCAAATTTAAAGTTTTGAATACAAATTAAACTGACCATTTCCGAAGGTTCAGAAAATGCAAAACATAAAAACTTTAAAAATTTATAAAAAAAACTGTAAGAGATACAGTAAAAAAAAATTGCAGGTGTTGTCAGGATGGTATTAGAACCATTTGAGCCAAATTTCACGAAAATCTAAGGAGGTGGGTGTAAAATTTATTTTTTATTGGGTGATTTGATATGGAATGACCCCGGTGAAAATTTAAACATTGCCCAATTCCTCCAGCCTAGACAAATTGAGCAAATTGATTGATTCTTTTACAGTAGTTGTGTTCTACAGCAGGCCTTAGGTAGCTTATAAAAGCACCATTCGTTCATGGACGGTTTAAAAAAAAACAAAAAAAAAAAAAACATACTTTTTGTATACAAAAGGTACCAACTCTGGTGATTGCCATTTCTATAATTTCTACTCACAGCAAATCGTCAAAATTTTTATCATATGCTCGTAAAATTATGTTCTTGGAGAATAACTTTTTTTTATCATCATTCTATGTGACAGAGATCCAGAGGTTCGAAGTTACTCTATTTATGCACATACAATGTGCACATAATATCCGAAATGAGGTGTAAATTTAGTTTTAACTGATATAGTTAACACATGGCAAAGGGTTCTGAGGTCACCAAACTATGTTTTAAGTAGCAATTTTTTCCACCAATAAAATATTACAATGCACTGTCTCTATAATGGGCACTTCACGGCTATACATCCTGTCATGACCAGGAAATTGTTCAACACTGACATCTGGTGGCGTAAGCAGCTTACAAAAAACTATCTTTCCATACAAAATTCCTTGAACATGAAAACCAAACAATGCGTTTTTTGGTACTGTAGGTGTAGCCTAAAATGTTGTGTATTTTTATGTAAAGTAGTGTAAAGTGAATGTGCATTTGATGGGAGACGATTTTGTGTTAACCTTATATCATGTTTTCTTATTTGATCTTTATATGTGTCAAAGTCTGTAGATATTCCAACCTGGAGTTTCCACTGTTTGAAAGTGTGCAGAAATATTGAAGTACCTAAGAAAACTGTCAAAACTCTACTGATCTACAGAATTTGTTTTATGTAAGGAGCACACGCTGCCATAACATGGGAAAGGAAGGGATCCAGCTGAAAAATGATCCTGTCAGAGCACAAAAAAAGTGAATGTGGCCTTCTTTAAAAGACTGACAGAAAAATTGGGGACTAGCTTCCTCAATCCTCATTCCACCTTCCTCACCAAAAATTTGGGGATTCAATCACATATGCACCTTTTTTGTGCTGAAAAAGAGTAGCACAGAAACAGGGTCAGCGCAAGAGAGAGGAGACAGTGCCAGTGGGAGGGAAAGGCAGAGGAAACTGACAATAGGATGGAGAAAGTGGCAGTGAAAGAAAAACAGAGGTGGATGAAGACAATAACAGTGGGAGATAAAAGAGATATTGATGGTCAATGAGAGAAAAAAAAAAAAAAACCACACACACACACACACACACACACACACACACACACACACACACACACGCGCATGATAGTTGCAATCACTACAGACGGGTACCTGTTGAGAGACCAGACATACGTATGATTTTTGAAGAGGGCAGCAGTTTTTTCTGTAGTTGCAGGAGCAACAGTCTGAATGACTGGCTAAACTGGCCTTGTAACACCAACCAAAATGGATTTGCTGTACTGGTGCTGCAAACAGCTGACGTTAAGGGGAAACTACAGCTGTATTTTCCCGAGGGCATGCAGCTCTACTGTATTGTTAAATGATGATGGTATCCTCTTAAGTAAAACATTCTGGAGGTAAAATAGTCCCCCATGCGGATCTCCAGGCAGGGACTACTCAGGAGGACTTTGTTATCAGAACTGGCTGTTATCAGAGAAACAAAACTGGCATTCTACAGACTGGATCGTGATGTCAGATTCCTTAATCCGGCAGGTAGGCTAGAAAATTAAAAATGGAAATGGACAGCTATAAGTTAGATATAGTAGGAATTAGTGAAGTTCGGTGACAGGAGAAACAGGATTTCTGGTCAGGTGAATACAGAGCTATAAATACAAAATCAAATAGGGGTAATGCAGGATGATAACAGAAATTATTCAGATAGTTAAGACAGCTGAAAATTTAACAGTCATGGGGGCTGGAATTTGATAGTAGGAAAGGAAAAGAAGGAAAAGTCTTAGGTGAATATGAGCGGGGGGAAAGGAATGAAAGAGCAAGCCGACTGGTAGAATGTTGCACAGAGCATGGTTTACGAATCATAAACAAAGGCTGTATACATGGAAGAGAGCTGGAGACACCGGAAGATTTCAGACTGATTATATTGTCGCAGAAGAAGCTGAGTAGCACCGTGGTGCAGTGGTTATGATGCTGAACTATCGCATGGAGGGTGAGCGAGTTCAAAACTCACCTGGACAGTACAATTTTAATTTCTATATTAGGTTCGAGTACATTCTAGAAGTCTCCACAAATGTCAAGAATCATTGAACTGGAATGTTCTGTAGCTGCATGTGTACTGTATGTGTTCTGGCCGGAGGCAGTTCGCTCCGTGCTCTTGTATGTGCAAGTGCTGAATAAACCTTCATTAAGTGAAGTTAGTGTTCGTCACTCATCTAATTACACCTTCTTCTACGTGACATTATTCTGGTGGAGACACTGGGTATTGGAACTTGCGATAGCGCGCATTATCAGTGACAGTGCGCATTATCAGTGACACTGTGGCTCCCATCAGGCCATGGCAGAGCCGCTGTTTACGTGGCGAGAAACCTGAGTTCGAGCCATATTCAACAGATCACAATCTATCAGAGACAGAAGAAGAAGAAGAAGAGGACATTACGATGACAGCAACTGTGTGTCACCACATGAGACATCCTTCCAGGTTCTCTGGTGATGACGGCCAAGATCTAAACAGGTGGCTGAAGGTACATGAGTGTATAGCCAAATTTAACAAATGGGATGACACCGTGTGTTTGGCTAACATATTTTTCTACTTGGAGGGCACTGTCAAGCAATGATATGAGAACAACAAGGAGAAGTTCACAAGCTGGGAAGTATTCCAGGTGGAACCGCGCAAGTATTTAGGCAACACACAATGACAGAAGTACAAGGCTGAAGATAAATTAAAGTGCAGGGCACATCGTCCAGGAGAAACTACAGCATCCTACATTCAAGATGTCTTGGAGCTGTGTAAAACTGTGGATCCGAGAATGAAGTAGGAAGATACGGTTGCACATCTCATGAAGGGTGTTGCTGAGGACATGTATGAAGCCCTATTCCTGAAGGAGGTTTCGACAACAGACAACCTCATAAAATGGTGCCAGTATATCGAGACAATGCATTAAAAAAAAGAATAAAATAATAAATTAAAAAAATGAAAAAAATAAATTATACACGCAAGAAGTTTGAGCAGCTTCCAAATGTCGTATCAATGTCTGTGATAGAAGCAGCAACTGATTTCACAAGTGTTCTTCGTCAGATAGTGAGAGAGGAAGTTCAGAAGGTACTTGGATTGCACAGCGAGCAAAAAACCGAGATGCTTCAAGAGGTCATAAGGGAAGAAGTGGAACAGACATTGAACCCAATCTCTCGTCCTTCATTTCCCTTTAAAACGGTGAAAAAGTTGGAGTTACGTTCCTACAATGCCGCATGAGGAACCTGTTTGGGCACCAAGGAATACTGACTTCTGGAGGACCCAGGATAACCAACCAGTATGTTTCCACTGTGGATGACCGGGACAAGTGGTGCGCCATTGTCGAGAAAGATGGCGGATATTTGATGAGGCCCGCGCCAGAAGACAGCAGTTAGATCTTAGCCGATGCCAACTCCGGGACGACGAAGATGAACAAGAAGATGTGGGTGCAGGACGATGTACGCCGCAAGCTAGCCGCTGGAGAGGACTCTCTCCAACACGCCGATCAAGGTCTCCATCGTCGTCTAGAAGCTCCAGCCGATCACCTAGCCACCTGGAAAACTAAAGGGTGCGACCTTCCTTGGAGGTGATGCCACCAAAGCAAAAATTCCTCCGCTGTTGTTCACTACTAAAATGATAGGAAACTACATTGATATCCTCATGGATGGCCAACCAGCCAAGCTCCTGTGGACTCTGGAGCATCATATTCAGTGATTTCAGAGAAGTACCGTGCCCAGTTGCAGAAAACCGTATTCGTCGACAACAAAACATCTCTGCTGAAGGTGGCTAATGGGAAATATGTAAAACCTATAGGAAGATGGCCATACACAGCCCATAAAATTCATTGTCTTACAGGAGTGTAGTCATGACGTCATTCTCAGATGGGACTTTTTGAAAGCTTCTCAGGCAATTATAGATTGTGGTCGTTCGAAGATTATGCTAGACGAGATAAGATACTGTAGACAGGAAGATGCGCATCCGAGTGTGTGGAGACTATGTGTGCTGGATGATAAGCATACTACTGAAGAATAACTTGGTCATCCCAGCCTCTGTCATCTCGTTTAAGAACAGATTCCGTGAATTGTGGATAGTTAACTGCCGGCGAGAACCGCAGATCCTTCCAAGATGCGTGGACGTAGCAAACGCTGAGCCGTTAATTGAAGAACAGCTGAGCGTCACAGAAACCTCTGATGCTGAGTCTGTGGGTGAAATTAGCACCACCACTACGAGACAAGATCTTTTAGCTCGACTATCACCAAATCTCACTAAGGAACAACAGACAAAGCTACTTGCCATTCTTATTGAGTTCTCTGAATGCTGCAATCCACAGGTGAAGAGCAAATTAGACAAATCAATGACAAAGCACCGGATTAGCAATGGAGAACATCAACCAATAAGCCAGAGAGCATACCGTTTGTCAGCAACAGAATAATTCGCGACGAGGTAGAGAAAATGATGAAGAATGACATCATTCAGCCTTTGCAGAGCCCATGGTCATCACCAGTGGTACACATCAGGAAGAAGGATGGCAGATGGTGCTTTTGTGTTGATTACAGGAAGCTTAAAAAGGCTACTAAAATGGATGTTTACCCTCTTCCACGAACTGATGACACACTAGATTGTCTGAAGGGGGCTAACTGCATTCATCACCCCTGAGGCCATGTATGAATTTGAGGTAATGCCGTTTGGTTTGTGTAATGCACCAGCAACTTTTGAACGGATGATGGATAATCTTCTAAGGCACCTGAAGTGGACGATGTGTCTTTGTTATTTAGATGACATTATAGTGTTCTCAGAGACATTTGATGAACATATAAAAAGACTGAGGGCCATTCGTAAGTGTCTCCGACAAGACGGACTGAAACTTAATCCAACAAAGTGCCTCTTTGGAGCAAAAGAAATAAAAATACTTGGACACCTTGTGTCAAACGAAGGTGTACGGCCAGACCCAGGAAAGGTGAGATCTATAATGGATTTTCGTATTCCTAAAAGTATTAGATATATGAGAAGCTCCCTCGGATTATGTTCTTATTACTGTCACTTTATCAAAGATTTTTGTATCAAAGCCAGGCCACTCCAAGAGCTGTGAGAAGCTGATTCTAAATTTATCTGGGTGGTGCTCAACAAGATTCTTTCAAAGTGCTGCGAGAAGCTCTGATGACTGACCCTGTAGTTGATGAGAGAGCACTTACAGAACTTCACACAGATTCCAGCAGGTATGGAATCGGCGCTATTCTGGTGCAAATTTCGGATGGGAAAGAGAAAGTTACAGCCTCTGCTTCTGGGACACTTACAAAAGCTGAGAGAAACTACTCAACTACAGAAAGAGAATGTCTTGCTGTGATCTGGGCCATGTGCAAATTTCGACAGTATCTTTATGGAAGGCCATTCACAGTTGTCACAGACTATCACTCACTTTGTTGGTTGACAGGTCGAAAGGATCCAACAGGACGAGTTGCCAGGTGGGCACTACGTCTTCAAGAGTATGACATTACCATATTGTACAAAAGTGGAAGAAAACACCAAGATGCTGACTGTCTCTCAAGAAGCCCTGTACAAGACCATCAAAACTTTGATGAAGATATTGGCTGTCTCACTGCACTCCAGGATCTTTCTGCTGAGCAGAAGGACGATGCCAAGATATCTCAAATTATGCTTGCCTTAAATCGGTCAGAGAATGTGCAAGGACAATTTAAGGTAGTTAATGGATTACTTTGCAAGAAAACCTTTGATCCGTTTGGAAAGAGGTGGCTACCAGTGATTCCTAAACACAAGCGCTTAGATGTTCTACAGAAATTCCACGACACACCTGAGGCCAGACATTTAGGATTTATTAAGACATACGATAGAATCTGCAAGAGATTTTTCTGGCCAGGTTTATTAAGGAGTGCCTGTCACTATGTGTCGCACTGTTGAGAGTGCCAGAGGAGAAAGGCAGTTCCTCAGAAACCACCTCGCCGACTCATACCAATTCCACCAGCTGAAACGCCTTACCAGCATGTTGGGATTGACCTCCTCGGACGATTACCAAAGTCTGCTAGTGGCAATAGATGGATTATTGTTTGCACTAATTATCTAACATGCTATGCCATTACAAAAGCCATGAAAACAGCCGAAGCATCCAATGCAGCCAGATTCATCGTGGAAGACATTGCATTAAAACAGGGTGCCCCAAGGTTGTTAATTACGGATCGAGGGAAAGTTTTTCAATCTAATCTTGTGACAGAGATAAACCGTTGGTGCAACATTACTCATCACATGATGACTGCCTACCATCTGCAAACTAACAGGCTTCCTGAATGCCTTAGACCTTGGCCGGCATGCTATCAATGTTCGTCAGTGTCGAGCAGATCAACTGGGATGAGGTGCTACCTTTCGTGACGTTTGCCTACAACACCACCAAATAAGACACCACAGGATTTACGCCATTTTTCCTGGTGTATGGGTGTGAGGCGATGGCGATGATGGACACTGTTTCTGTTACATCCTGATGACATGGACAACGACTACATCGGCCGCATGTTAACCAGATCTGAGGAAGCTAGGCAATTAGCTCGATTCCACACGCTGCAGGCTCAAGAAAATGATCACCAAAGGTATGACACGAGCCACCGCCCTGTTGTCTACCAGCCTGGTGACCTCGTCTGGATATTCACTCCTGTTCGGAAGGTTGGTCTCTCTGAGAAGCTCCTCAGGTGCTACTTTGGACCTTATAAAGTTGTAAGATGGTTGTCTGATGTTACTTATGAAGTTAAAGATTTTGACCCTGACACAAGACGACGAAAGATCAGAGATACGGCCCACGTCCTTCGAATGAAGCCCTATAAGGATCCTGCAACTCAGGGTAAATTCGAAACTGCAGCAACAGGCAACAAGCAGAAAGGTAACAACGAGCTTAGCGGCAAAAGAAGTTATAAGAAATCACCAACAGGGCAAGAATCAGTCATCGGGAGTCGGAGTATGCAGGACCGATGACGCGTTCCTGGACTAGGAGGACGTAATACCGAGATGCTGTTCTCTTAAGGAGGGAGCAATGTTGCAGAAGAAGCTCAGTAGTACAGTGTTGAAGTGGTTATGAAACTAAACTGTTGCATGGAGGGTCGAGACTTCAAAACTCACCTGGACTGTACAATTTTAATTTCTATATTAGGTTCGAGTACATTCTGGAAGCACCCACAAACGTCAACCATCACTGTACTGGAATGTTCTGTAGCTGTATATATACTGTATGTGTTCTGGCCGGAGGCAGTTCGCTCCGCGCTCTTGTATTATGCAAGCGCTGAATAAACCTTCGTTAAGTGAAGTTAGTGTTCGTCATTCATCTAATTACACCTTCTTCTACGTGACAATATAATGGTAAGACAGAGATATAGAAACCAGGTTTTAAATTTAAATTGTAAGACATTTCCAGGAGCACATGTGGACTCTGACCACAATTTATTGGTTATGAACTGCCAATTAAAACTGAAGAAACTGCAAAAAGGTAGGAATTCAAGGAGATGGGACCTGGATAAACTGAAAGAACCAGAGGCTGTAGAGAGTTCCAGGACGAGCATAAGGGAACAATTGACAGAATGGGGGACAGAAATACAGTAGAAGAAGAATGGGTAGCTTTGAGGGATGAAGCACCGAAGGCAGCAGAGGATCAAGTAGGCAAAAAGACGAGGGCTAGTAGAAATCCTTGAGTAACACAAGATATATTGTATTTAATTGATGAAAGGAGGAAATATAAAAATGCAGAAATGAATCAGGCAAATGAAAATACAAACGTCTCAAAAATGAGATTGATAGGAACTTCAAAATGGCTAAGAATGAATGGCTAGAGGACAATGTAAGGATCTAGAAGCAGGTATCACTAATGGTAAGACAGAAGCCGCCTACAGGAAAATTAGACAGACCTTTGGAGAAGAGAGAACCACCTGTATGAATATCAAGAGCTCAGATGCAAAAACCAGTCCTAAGCGAATAAGGGAAACCAGAAAGGTGGAAGGATTACATAGGCGTCTGTATGAGGGAGATGTACTTCGGGGCAATATTATAGAAATGGAAGAGGACGTAGATAAAGATGAGAAAGGAGATATGATACTATGAGAAGAATTTGAAAGAGCACTGAGTACTGAAAGACCTAAGTCAAAATAAGGCTCCGGGAATAGACAACATTCTGTCACAACTACTGATAGCCTTGGGAGAGCCAGCCACAACAAAACTCTTCCATCTGGTAAGCAAGATGTACAAGACAGGCAAAATACTCTCATACTTCAAGAAGAATATTATAATATCAATTCCAAAGAAAGCAGGCGCCACGGGGTATGAAAATTACCGAACTATCAGTTTAATAAGTCATGGTTGGAAAATACTAAAACGAACCTTTTTACACATGAATGGAAAAACTGGTAGAAGCTGCTCTCGGAGAACATCAATTTGCATTCCGGAGAAATCTAGGAACACACGATGCTATACTAACCCTACAACTTCTCACAGAAGATAGGTTAAGGAAAGGAAAACCAACGTTTCTAGCATTTGCAGACCTAGAGAAAGCTTTTGACAATGTTGACTGGAATTCTCTCTTTCAAATTCTAAAAAAGGTGGCAAGGGTAAAATGCAGGGTGAAAGACTATTTACAATTTGTACAGAAACCAGATGGCAGTTATAAAAGTCAAGGAGCAAGAAAAGGAAGCAGGTTGGTAAGGGAGTGGGACATGGTTACAGCCTATCCCCGATGTTATTCAATCTGTACACTGAGCAAGTAGTAAAGGAAAACTAAATTTGGAGGAGGAATTAAAATACACGGAGAAGAAATAAAAACTTTGAGGTTTGCTGATGATATTGTAATTCTGTCAGACACAGCAAAGGACCTGCGAGAGCAGCTGAATGGAATGGACAATGTCTTGAAAGGAGGATATAAGATGAACACCAACAAAAGCAAAACGGGGATAATGGAATGTAGTCGAATTAAATCGGGTGATGCTGTGGGAATTAGATTAGGAAATGAGATACTTGAAGTAGTAGACGAGTTTTGCTATTTTGGGATCAAAATTACTGATGATGGTCGAAGTAGACAGAATGCAAAATGTAGACTGGCAATGTCAAGGAAAGCATTTCTGAAGAAGAGAAATTTGTTAACATTGAGTGTAGATTTAAGCATCAAGAAGTCTTTTCTGAAAGTATTTGTATGGAGTGTAGCCACGTATGGAAGTGGAACATGGATGACAAATAGTTTAGACACGAAGAGAATAGAAGCGTTCTAAATGTGGTGCTACAGAAGAATGCTGAAGATTAGATGAGTAGATCACATAATTAATTGGGGAGATGAGGAATTTGTGGCACAACTTGACTAGAAAAAGGGATCGGTTGGTAGGATATATTCTGAGGCATCAAGGGATCACTAATTTAGTAGTGGAGGGAAGTGTGAAGGGTACAAATAATAGAGGGAGACCAAGAGATGAATACAGTAAGCAGATTCAGAAGGATGTATGTTGCAACACGAAAAAATTTGCCCACTTTCCCCCATTCCCTACATCCAAGTGTTAAAAAGTTTCCCAGCATAGGGGTCCAAAGCACAAGCAAACAATCCCGAAGGACGTGTGGAGTTGTGGCAATGGTGGGTGAATAGAGACAGCAGATTGTAAATGAGAAAGTAAGAGACAGCAGCAATGCAGGAGAAAGGAATGGGATAATGGCTGTGAGGAAAAAAGACAGTGAATGTGGCAAAGGAGGAGACAGTGGTGAAGAAGAGCGAGAGAAAGAGGTGAAGACAGTGACAATGGGAGAGACAGACAGGAGAAAGTGACAATTCGAGATAAAGAAGATAGTGGGAGAGAGACATATACAGATAGTGGCAGTGAGAGGAAGATGGTAAGTATAATGGCTCCACTACAGAGAGAGTCTGCATAAAGGGATTTAGATTGTTCTTTCTTAAAAGAACGTGAATATGTTTGCACACCAAACATTTCGTTGAGAAAGCCAGACTGAGGAAACTGGTTCCCCAATTTTACGACAGTCTTTTAAGGTGGAACATATTCCCCTTTCTTGTGCTCTGACAGTGGCATTTTTAGCTGATAATATATTTGCTTAACCATAGAATAATATCAAATAGAACAAAAAATATGAGAATCACATGTACAACATTCAGATGCCTATACGAATAGAAACCTAAAACAAGTAAATGAAAGAGAAATAAAGGATGAAATACATCTGAGATCAGAGAGAAATAGGGCAAAAAATCACAGTACTGTTTTTAATATCGTTGCTTTCTCACGAAGATGTGATACAATTTAATCGACACAAAAGTGCATAACATTCTACAGAAAAGCTGAATATGTAATGTAATGACTTTGTGCAAATAGCAATTCTGCAAAGACTCCGGTGATATGAAACATGTCAGTCATTTCTAACTGCTTGGGGAATCACATTTACTCCTTGGAACAAAGCTACAGTTACATGCAGCAAAATAAATTGATTTTTTCCTTCTGGTAATGTGGTGGGAACACAATTTGGATCCTGTGTTACAAGTAAATACTTGTGTGATTATCTGGATAAGGTAGTTTATATATAGGAGGAAAGCATGAGGATAGTACCTCCAATTGCTAAATGTCTTGTGAAGTACTAAACCATGCTCCATGTTAATGATTGGTTTACTTCGTATAAGCTGCAGCTTACTGATATGAACATGTAAGCATACGAACATGTAACATTGCAAAGTACAATCTGTAAGCGATATGTTACTGGTCCTACAAAAATAATCAAATGCTGTTTACTTTTACACAGTTTCGATGCAAAAGGTAAAGGTGAAAAGAACTTGGTAAAAACAATTCAGGGCTTGAAAATAGCAGCACTAGCTCATACTGGCTACTTAGGAGTTGACAGTCACACTGATCTATTTAAGTGTGTATCTACAGCCACCTCTCAATGGTGCCCACAAATTGAAGGACAGGCAAAAAATAATATTTATTTAATGGTCACAAAGAATGAACAGTAGGCGCCTACCATATCATTGCTTGGATACTTTAACATAATATGGTAGGCGCCTACTGTTTACACTTCGTGACCAGGATGTATACACGGACAAGTAAAAAAAAAAAAATTCCCCAAATTTCCTGGTTAAAAATACACTTTCTCCTGGGTGAAAACACACTTTTTCCGTGTTAAGTGACAGTATATTTTCCCTCGGAGCTGCAAAACTTATCAATCCTTTGAATGGTTATGGTTTTAACACGGGCATAGAATTTCCCGGTACTTTAGAAAATGAAACTTGGGGGAAAAAAGACACATTTTGCAAATGTCTTTGATGTGCAGCAACATGTACGCTGGGTATTTTTGCATTATGAAAGTATACAATGGAATTCCACCAAACACCACACTTTGCGAATCATTGAAATCGAGATTGCAATGTGCTTTTGTAAGCCAGTCATAGCTCATGTCACATGATCTCGCCAGGCGATGAGAGCAGATATTCGGAGCATAGGACACGTGATGTAGTCAGCTAACAGCAACATCACTGTCATGTAGCACGAACACACAAATGGGGAAAGTTAATAGTTTAAATTAATATACATAGTGTTGTTACAAGGAAAGCAAAGCTTTCACATATAAAATTAGTCTCTAAGGTTAATAAGCTGCAAGAGAAGCTAAGCTTTCACATATAATGTTGATCTTTTTTGCGCATGTTACACTTTAAGATATATCACACAAATGAGCCAGCAAAATTTTTAATAATGACATAAATGTCCGATCTTCAGGGTTCGAAATTCTTCTAAATGGCTCATCATCAAAGAGCTGATTTTTAAATGAGAGTCAAATGCTCTTTCATTTAAGAAATTCATGGTACATTCTAGCACATAATTCAACTTATGTAAAAGGATATTTCAAACCACCATTTGCAATATTTTCCCACGACCTATTAGAAATAGGTTCGCTTCAGCAGTTGCCAGAGAGCACAGATAACAGGCGACACCGTGCTTGGGCAGCTACCATGGCGTACGAAGCCCGTATGTACGCACACATAAAACATTAAAAGATCATACATTATGTCACAAAAGACACAAGACATCAGAGGATACTGCAAGAGCATCAGAATTTCATGAACCATACTAAAACGTGCACATTTAAAGTGTATACTTAAAGTGCACATTCTTATGTCCAGATAGCCAATGAAGTAGACCTCGACCTGATATTAAGCTTTTCAGTGTGGTTTTCGGGATGTAAATTTTCTTGGAGCACCAGTACTGTATTATATCATGTTTGGTTCTTTACTGAGGCATAATGCCATAGGTGCTAGAAAATGAAAACGTGCACTTGAAATGCAGCAAACAGTTGAAACTAGCCAGTACTGTGGAATTAAACATTTCATTTGAAATACATCGACTGCCTCTGCAGAAAAGGTTAATGTAAGTCAAATTTCTTTAGCAAACAGACAAAATAACTTCAATGTTCTGCGAGGTGATTAATGCTTTACTCAAAAATGTGGAAATAAAATAAAATCTGATACTAATAACACATTTTAGCCTTCCATAATTATGTGAATGTATTTTAATTCACTTGATAGTTCTCGGCCACAGATATACATTTTGTTTTCATTTGACGTGAGAGTAAATGAAGGGGAAACAGCAAAATCACTAAATGTACACACGGGTCACATGGAAACTACCCACTATAGCTCAGACCGCTCTGCGCATCAGCCCGGGATCTAAAATACTTGCAAACCGGTAAAAAAAAAAAAACGAATTTTCAAAAATATGTTCATCTTGTAGCGCACATCTTTCTGAAAAGTCTGAAACATAAAACATATGTGTTTGAGGATATGTAAGACAAATTGTTTGGTCTTAACTACACCCAAGTGCAGTGCCACGCCTCTTCGTACAGCATTCTTCTATAGCATGTAACTGTATTTCACTCCGTGGAATTGAAACGCGTACATTTTGTAAACCTACACAGGACAGTGGAAATTGAAATGTCATGTGGTGCCTCTCCTGCTCCCAGTCGGCCCATTTGTCAGCCGCCCCTGTCTCTCCTTCTTCTTCTTCTTTTTTAATAAAAAAAAACCTCGCAATTGATACTGAATGGGATTATTTGTAATCGGGAGAACAAGAACTCTTCAGAAAATTTGCACTCTTTATTGTCTATTAGCTAATAACTTGCTGTTTTGTATGATATAAAATTAAATATAGGGTACATAAAACCAATAAAGACAAGAGACAAGCAAGAAAGTACACATTTCTTCAATCCTTAGCTCCTAGCATTTTTTTCTCTCTAATCTTGCTACAGCTTTACATGGCGTGCTTTCCTTTCTGCGAAAGAATCTATTACCTCATCAAAGTTCGCCAAACGTTTTGCTACAATAAAAATCGAAATGCCGTTATCTAATACTGATAAAGCTGTTAATACAAATAATACTCAATACTGGTGTGGTTTCTCGATTTGATTACGTCTATTTTGTCACTGTCTGCTAGATAAAACAAAATAGGCCTTTCTAATATTGCAGCAATTTTGTAACATACACCAAATAAACGAGACTGTTTTGGCACAAATGGTCATTTTTATAACACAACAGAATATAATTCATGAAGTACCAATATCAAATGCGTATAAGGCCTACTACAAGCAAAAAGCTTTATGTTAGATAATAGTTTCAGATTTCATTCATATGTACCAGTTTCTCAAGCACAAGATCGAAAAGGAGTATTACGCAATTTTTTATAAATTTGGAATCATCTTATTCTTCGATAATCCTTCCTTGTTCTAACAAACAATCTTGTCATCAAGAATTCTGTAGCTATTCCTGCCATTGTCAAAATTTGTTCGCCAATTAACTTCACTAATCTTGCAAGAATCACAGGTTTAGTTATCCCACGATTATTCTCCGGTTAGGCGTAGTTACATATTCGTACAACACGTTTTCCACGTTACTTCCAGAATAGAACTTAAGTGGCTGCTAGCCAGGGACTGTACAACTGGTCCTTACTAGTGTAGTGATCTGTTCAAAAATTTTCTGTCAGAATTTCACTTTCTTGGATACACCAAAAAGATAATACGTAATCTTTCTCACCTGTTATTCCTGTTAGTCGTTTGTTTCCACTCTGGTAGTCTGAATCTATGGATTTCGCTAGTAATTATAACAATGCTGATCATTCGCCAACCCAATCAACCACATAATCGGACAGCGATTGGCGTTCATCCGTTCGGCTTTACTCCGAACAGCTCGCATAGCCCCATCCCCTTTTGTCTAGATGCGGTGAGGATTCTCCTGACAGAGACATCACATACACTATGCACGCATTGAAAAATCAACTTATGATTCATTCAGAAATCAACTTAAAATGTGTTCAAAAACATTCTGGGATGCGTTTCAAAATCAAATGAACAATCGATATACCAACGTGCGCTGGATGCTAGGCGCTTTGTGAAACAAATTTTTTTCCCCCCTCGAGAAGATGAGTTTGGCGCCCCCTTTTCCTGGTAGCATCTGGCTGCTTGCTGTGACTGCTTGCACAGCCAACAGCCACATTCCTGTAGCCAGAAGTGGGAGAATCTACTACTCAAATGCGACTCAACTGTGCATGCGCATGAGCATACTCGTAACTGCTAAAACGAATCTAATGCAAACAGTTGTGACTTCATACTCATCGGAGGCAATTTGTTGTTATGAAGCACTGCATAGTCTTCCTAAAGCCTTTGACACATTTTGATGTTGGCAGAGCACTGTGTGGTGTTGTTGTATATGGCACATTTCCTTTGTAATTTATTTTCGTTTTTTTTTTCTCGTTTATGTTTTATTATTGAAGTGTTATTCTGCAGTACGGGGATACAGTAATGTCATTTGGTAGAGTATCGGTTCTTACCAGTCAAAATTACAAACATTTAACTGAAAACTAAAACAATGAAAAATTCCCATAATTCTAAAAAATTCCTGGGTTTTTCCCGGATGAAAATATTCCCGGGTTTTTCCCGGATCTCCTGGTTGTCCTGGGTCGTATACACCCTGGTGACCGTATTATTGCTTGCCGCTGGTTGGGAGGCTTGCGTACCTCAGCGATACAGATAGCTGTACCATAGGTGCATCCACAATGGAGGGTTATCTGTTGAGAGGCCAGACAAACGTGTGGTTCCTGAAGAGAGGCAGCAGCCATTTCAGTAGTTGCAGGGGCAACAGTCTGGATAACTGACTGATCTGGTCTTGTAACATTAACCAATATGGCCATGCTATGCTGGTACTGCGAACAGCTGAAAGTAAGGGGAAACTACACCAATTCTCCTACTCCTCATTTTTGTGTTTCTTCAATTTACACTAAATCCGTATTCTGTGCTCATTTGAATGTGCATTCCATCCTACAATTTGTTTTCACTTTACTGAGGATAGCAATGTCATCAGCGAATCTTATCATTAATATAATTTCTCTTTGAGTTTCAATTCCACCCCTAAATCTTTCTTTACGAAGGCTATTCAGAAAGTATGGAAAGTTTCCACCTGATGCCGCTAGGTGCACACTTATCGTGTATATTTTGGTATGTGCGTGCTCGGCAGTTCAGTTGGCATCCACCCATGACAGCAGGAACGTCTCTGCACATCTGGTTTTTTCGATATTCGAATTTGAAATGTGCGCTGTAATAAAAAATCCCGCCACTTGTGAGGTGTGGTCTGTGATACAGTTTTTGTTGGCAAAAAACCTAAAATCTGTAGAAATTTATCATGAACTGTGCGAAGTGTACAGAAACAATGTAATGAGTGCATGTTCTGTCTGGAAATGGTGCATTCGGTTAAAAATGGCCGAACCAACATTCATGATGAAGAGAAGAGTGGACGCCCGAGCATTGCGTCACAATCTTGTCACTAAAGTCGATGAAACGATTCGTGAAAACTGTCGCTTCACAATAACGGAGGCCCCCCCCCCCCCCCCCCCCCCACACACACACACACACACACACACACACACACACAAGTTTCACGGACTTTGTTATTTGAAACTGTCACTCAAAAGCTAGGCTACCACAAATTTTGTGCACGATGGGTGCCCAAAATGCTTACAGAGCACCACAAAGAACAGCAAATGGGGACAACATTGACATCTCTGGAGGCCTATCACAAACAGGGTGATTCATTACTGGATTGAATCTTAACTGGTGATGAGACGGGTGAAACACGTCAATTGCGAGACAAAATTACAATCCATGGAGTGGGGGCAGACAAGGTCCCCCCCAAAAACCAAGAAAATGTTTGCAAACCTTGTTAGCAAGGAAGCTGCTGGCGACAGTGTTTTGGGATAGGCAAGGTGTGCTTCTTATTGATTTTCATGAACATGGAGCAGCCATAAATTCTGCCCGGTACTGTCAAACTTTGCACAGCCTTAGAAGAGCAGTTCAAATCAAACACCGAGGAAAGCTGAAGTCCGAAATTTTGTTTTTGCACGGGAATGCCCGACCTCACACAGCAAACTGCACTAAAGAACTCCTTAATTCATTCAAATGGGAAATTTTCCCTCATCCGCCCTACAGCCCTGATCTTGCTCCAAGTGACTTCCACTTGTTTCTCAAGATGAAGAACTGGCTTGCAACGCAGTGCTTTGATGACGACGTGGAATCCCAGGCTGGCGTGACTCACTGGCTGAAGTCTCAGGTGGCAGAATTTTATGACGAAGGTCTTTCAAAGTTTGTCCACCGCTATAAGTGCCTCAATGTGTTTGGTGACTATGTGGAAAAGTAGTATGTCAGCCGCCCTTTCAGATGTATATAATAAAATGTTTTTCTTATACTTAGTGGTTTTTTTTTTTTTTTTATGGCACAACGTTTCCTACTTTTTGAATAGCCCTCGTATTTTTCTAATTACTTCTTCAATTAGATTGAACTGTACGAGCAAAAGACTACATCCCCCCTGTCTTACACTCTTTTTAATCCTGGCACTTAGTGCATGGTCTCAAACTTTTATTGGCCCCTCTTGGCCTTGTAAATATTGTACATTACCTATCATTCCTTATAGTTTAGCCCTATTTTTCTCAGAATTTCGAACATGTTGGGCCATTTGACACTGTCAACCACTTTTTTCACGTCAACAAATCCTATGAATGTTTTTTTAAGTCTTCCTTACATTATCAACCTCAACACCAGAACTGCCTCTTTGGTGACAGTACCTACCATATGCCAAACTGATCATTTTGTAACACATCCTCAACTTTCTTTTCCATTCTTCTGTACATTACGCTTGTCAGCAGCTTGGATGCATGAGCTATTAAGCTGATTGTGCAGTAATTTTTACACTTGTTGGCTCTTGCAATCTTAGGAATTATGTAGTTGATGTTTTTCTGAAAGTCTGATGGTACATTGCCAGTCTCATACATTCTACACACCAATGTGAATAGTTGTTTTGTTGCCACATCCCTTCAATGATTTTAGAAATTCTGATGGAATGTTATCTGTCCTTTCTGTCTTATTTAAACTTAAGTCTTCCAAAGCTTTTGTAAATTCTGATTCTAACATTGTCTCCCCTCTCTTTTCCATACTGACTCCTGTTTCTTCTTCCATCACATCATCAGACAAGTCTTCTCCATCACAGAGAGCTTCAAGTACTGTTTCCATGTATTTGCTTTCCTCTCTGCATTTAACAGTGGAATTCCCATTACACTCTTAATGTTATCACCCTTGCTTTTAATTTCACCAAAAGCTGTTTTGACTGTTCTACATGCTGAATCAGTCCTTCCAACAACCATTTCTTTTTCAATTTCTTCGCTTTTTTGTGCAGCCATTTTGCTTTAGCTTGCCTGTAATTCCTGTTTACTTCATTCCAAGGTGGCTTTCATTTTTGCATTTCTGACTTTCCCTGAACATTTTTCTACTTCCTTCTTTCATCAATCTTCTGATGTATTTCTTCTGTTACCCAGTGTTTCTTTGCACCTAAGTTTTTCTTTCTAGATTCTGTGACTGCTCATTTTAGAGAAGTCCACTGCCTTATTTCAATTAGGTTTTTCAGTGCTCTGTCAAACTCTTCACGCAGTATCATATCTCCCATCTCTTCTTCATCTACGTACTCTTCCATTTCCATAATACTTCTGTCGAGTACACTGCCCTTGTACAGACCCACTATACGAGGTGGAATCCAAAATTTTCGGGGCTGGTGCTGCCATCCAGGTAGTAGTAGTAGATCTTTGAACCACTATGTGGTGAGATCTGCATATCTGATGAGTCAGTGTGCGGAATGGCATTCAACTGGGAGGATGTGTTGCATGTCCACAGTGATTTCCGTAACACACTGTGTTTGCTTGAGTGCCAATCAGAAGGCACAGCATGTTGAAGTGAGCATGGACCTTCGTCAGACCGCATTGATGATCCAACCTTCTTGCCACAGCTTATCACTGGTGACGAGAGC
This sequence comes from Schistocerca americana, assembly GCF_021461395.2. NCBI lineage: Eukaryota > Metazoa > Arthropoda > Insecta > Orthoptera > Acrididae > Schistocerca > Schistocerca americana. The sequence goes on from NC_060121.1 coordinate 124,963,472, forward strand.
TGGATTTACAGTTATGACCCAGAGACAAAGCAACAATCGTTCCAATGGAAGAGCCCAGGCTCTCCTAGACTGCTTCTTGCTATTGTTGCAGCCACACTTCAAGTAGCCAGAAGCAAGAGAAAGCACTGCTTATACATAACCCAACTGCACACGCGCATGAACCTGCTGGCAACTACTCAAAACGGAGTTAATGTAAACAGTTGTGATGTCGCGCTCATTGGAAGCAGTTTGCTGTTATGAAGTATTCCATAGCCTTCCTCCTAAACCCTTTGACACATCTTGCTTTTGGCATGCACTTTGTGCACTGTGTTGTGTTGCTGTAAATGGCGCATTTCCTTCGCAACAAATCTTATTTTGGTTTTATTCTGTAGTTTATGTTTTATTGCTGTAGTATTATTCAGCAATACTGAGATACAGTAAAAGTTTTTGGTTGACTATCAGTTCTTGCCGGCCAAAATTACAAAAATTTAACTGAAGCCTGAAGCAATGAAAAATTTCCAGAATTCTAAAAAAAGTCCCAGGTTTTTCCCGGATAAAAAGAATCGGGTTTCTCCCAGATTTCCAGGTTGTCCCGGAGTTTATACACCCTGTATTACATAGACTCCACATATGAATCATGAACAACAGCAGCTTATAGAATGAATTACCTTATAACACATAGCATCAGTGAACAAGAAGGAAAATGCCCATATTATAGCAGGCAGGGCACTAAACGGTGTTCAGGACTCACAAGAGAACAATGTCCTGGCAGAAGGCATTACTGGTAAAGTATTCACTGAAGCAGAAAATCTATTGAACAAATTACAAATTATAACAACAGGAAATAAAAACTATTTCAATAACAATGGACGATATGAAACCTTCATACAACTAAAAATCAATTCCCTAACTTCCACATAGTGGTATATAAATATGTTTGAAACTAGCAGTAATAACATTTGTTTCATCTATGACACAAAATAACAGAGTATAAGAAAGCAAAAATATTCAAGTAAAACACACAATCATATGAAATTGTAAAATTAACATTAGCCTCAAGTAACTTGTCTCTGTTGTGACTCGCCGATCATTCAAAGCGCCGCCGCCCAATTACATGCGTCCTCTACATGCGGCGCTGTCTGCCAGCCATGCAGCAGCTGCGCCACCTAAGCAGCCAGCCGAGCAGCAGCCGCTAGACTGGGACTCGGTGCTCATTCGAATGCTAACGTGTACACATGTCTTGCTTGTCAACTTACTCTGTGACTCATATGTGTTGTGTCATTCTGAAATATGTGTGTTAAACTTGACGTTGTAACAATTGGCGACGAGATAGTGGATTTTTCCTTTCACTGTTGACCCACAGGGTTCCATGGCTACTGTCGAGCAACTATTGCAAAATCTCCTTGAACAGCAAACGCTTTTAACAGCGGCGATTCGCGACTTCGTCGCGGCGTCAAATGAGGGGCGTTTCTTGTCGTTGGCTTTACCTCCTTTTCCTCCTTACGACGAGACAGCGGAAGACTGGTCTGATTATGAAAAACGTCTTCGACAGCATTTCTTGGCATTTCATGTCACGGACGAACAACCATGTAAGTCTCTGTTCCTTTCCTGGATTTCACCTCAAATGTATCAGTTGTTGTCGCAATCGGCTCCTTTGAAGGATCCTGCGTCTTTGTCCTTTGCTGAAATGTGCTCACTTCTGTCTGTCTATTTTCAAAAGCAAACGCATGTGGTAGCCTCTCGTGTTGCCTTTTATCGTTGTCAAAAACAGCCAGATCAATCCTATCGTGCATGGGCTGCTGAACTTCACGGCCTCAGTCGAAAGTGTCAATTTGTTACTGACGTTCACAAAGAATCCTATGCCGATTCCATGGTACGGGATGCTATTATCCGGTCGGCGCCCGACAAAGAAGTTCGGCAACGTGCCCATCAGTTGGAGAATCCCACTCTCGATGAAGTTCTCTCCATTGCGCAGTCTTTTGAAATTTCTCGCGCCGCTGGGACGCAAATAGAGGTGTGGGGTGATGTCGGGGAAATACAACCTCTGTGCGCTGTTGACGACGTGTGCGGCCCGTCCCCGCCGGCCGACGTGGCCGCAGTGCGCTCCCACGCGCAGCTTCGGCCTAGCCGTAAACAACCCGCTAAGAAACTGCAGCAAAACCCCCGGCAACTTCCTTCATGTCCGCGGTGTTTTAGGAAACATTCGCGCGAGGATTGTCCCCAACGTTGGGCTGTGTGTCACAATTGCAAAAAGAAAGGTCATGTGTCTTCCGTTTGCAAATCCGACTGCATACATGTTCATGAACATAACGCTGATTCTGATTCTGTGTTGTCTGTCAATTGCACTTCTTCCCTTTCAGGGAAGTTATTCCTCACTGTCCAAATCCTTGGTCGAGATGTTCGCATGCAAGTGGATACCGGTTCTGCTGCCACTATAATTAATTCTCAGACGTATCTTCAGTTGGGTTCTCCACTCCTGTCACCTGTCACTTGGCAATTACGGACGTACAATAAACAGAAGATTTCTCTCTTGGGACAGTTTAATGCTGAGGTATCTTACAAATCCGTTGTTCGCACTGTTCCCATATTTGTGGTCGACCAGAGCAACACAGAAAATCTTTTTGGTTTCGATGCCTTTCGCGTTTTGGGTTCTCCATAGATGACTCTGTCAATATTGTCTCTGATGCTATTCCTTACGCTCAACTGGATTCCTTGTTGACGACATTTTCGTACCTTTTTTCTCCTGGGTTAGGCCATGCAAACGACTTTGAAGCTCATATCACGCTCAAACCCACTGCTCGGCCTAAGTTTTTTCAGGCTCGGCCCATTCCTGTGGCCCTTCGTGATCGGGTAAAACGGGAGTTGGATCGTCTCACTACTTCAGGGGTCTTGCTTCCTGCCACTTCCAGTGAGTGGACCTCTCCTGTCGTTGTCATTGCTAAGCCAAATGGTGATATTCGTCTCTGTGGCGATTTCAAAGCCACTATAAATGCTCAATGCCTCATCGACACTTATCCTACGCCCCGTCCTGAAGAACTGTTCACTAAACTTGCTGGAGGCCAGTATTTTTCTAAAATTGA